>NW_020682704.1:0-1476 GCF_002925995.2 Terrapene triunguis
AGGGCCTCAAGCCCGATTCTGCTCTCACTTGCATTGGTGTAAATCCAGAGTAACTGCTGAAATCAGTGGAGATACACTGGTGTTAAACTGGGATAAACTGGGGAGAAGGCCCAAAGATTTTATACACAGATAATGGGAAAACAATTGAAGAACAAATCAGCTCAGAATTCCTGGATGGCAGTAAGAAACACAGGCATGCCAGCACTGCTGCCAGCCAGGCAGAAAGCTCATTTAAAGATGGACCAGGACCCCTTAAGCTTTTGGAGTGTGGTTAAAATGAGATTTGGATTTTACCCAGCCTTGGATTTTCAAAACAAAACCCCAACAAATGAAGCTTTATACAATCCAAACCAGCCCTGGTTGTTGATCTCTACTCTAATTGAGACCAGAGGGCTAATCCCAGGGTTCCTCTTACTGCAGTAGCAGGACAGCCCCTGCAAGTGGGCTCTCCAGACCCAAGGCATGTCCCCCATGGCCTAATCCCCTTCTGGGGACAGCCAAAGGAGACAGAAGTCCCTTTCCCTCTTCTTGGGGGAAGGACCAGAACCCCTAGGAGGTAATGACTTCCTCTCGGCTCAGCAAGGCAGACAAAGCCAGGTTGGGCTCTCGTCCCTTCACCCACCTGCTCTGTTTTCGACCTGACTGGGTGCATAATGAGATGTAAATGCCTGTACTCACTTCCTGACAGGAATTTTTCCTTCAGCGCTGAGTTGCATCTTCAGCTTCACCAGGCTGTGAAAAAGAGCAGATCAGACAAGAATATGCTTGTATAACCTTTCCAGACCACACATGCCAGAAAGAAACTCAGATGTTAACTGTCAAATAGAGTCCTGTCTGCAGCATTGCTGTAGTCGCATTGGTCCCAGGATATGAGAGAGACAAGGTGGATGAGGTCATATCTTTGATTAAGCCAACTTCTGTGGGTGAGAGAGACACGCTTTCAAGCTACACAGAGCTGTTCTTTAGGTCTGGCAGATTTTGAGATGCTACCCACCAGCAGAGGTTTGCTCCCAGTCTTTGGGAGGGAGGCAGAAAAAGTTAGGCAGTCAGCACAGTATATAAATACTTAGGTACCACAATGAGAAATGCCTGAGAAACATCCAAGAGAGGTGTTTTTATTGGTTGCTCTACAATGATCCCTGTGGTCAGTTAAATAATATGACACAGTCCTGGAAAGAAAGACTCAGCATTTGTCAGGGCTAATGTGATGCTGGAGGGGATCTTCCCTGGATATAGCTCTTGGGGCTCTGGATTTAATTGCTTTTGTGTAATACCAAACATATGCTTAACTGGCTCACTATGTACTTTGGTTTCAGTCATTCTCATTATGGCTATATCTACACTACACACCACCAGCAGAGACATGTAGTGTAGGTGTAGCTGCATGTCGCACTGAAAAGCATACCACATCTGAGCCTCCCTCCACCAGAGTCTTTCCCTGCTGCTGGAGCCTTTCCCCGCTGCCAGTAAAGGCAC
>NW_020682705.1:0-1427 GCF_002925995.2 Terrapene triunguis
CACCGGGACCACTTAGAGATATTAATGAGTCTGCTCTACAGCCATAGCTAAGAGCCATGTGGCTTTTGGCTCATGCACTAAGCTTTAGAGGACCCACATTCGATCCCGCCCGCTGACAATTGGGGTCTGTCAGTGTTACAAATTGGCGCCCGAACAGACAGGGACTTGAGGACTGCTCAGAGCTCACCTCTGAATTCTTTTGAGGAATATTACAATTAGTTATAAAATAATGTGGTGTTATTGGGTATTATTGAATGTGTATACTGTATTAATATTATTAAGATAATGAAACCTGCACACAGTTAGGGTTAGATCCTTATGGGACCATTTTGGTCAGTGATGTGTCCCCTGTTGATAATACAGCAGAAATTAAGAGGGCTATTAGAATCTTTAGTCATGTGACTAATATGAGAAGGGTGAAGGGAGAATAAAAAGATATGATTCTCTGTGAATTTGAAGATGCTGTTTCTATGATAAACATAGGAAGGAAATGTGTGTTGCAGAAGCTAGGGCAGAAATGGAATGTGACTTCTATTCATTTTGCCATTTTGCCATTTATATCCACTGGCTCTGTGCCCAGAGTACTCAGTGCAGGGAGCAGGGATATTCTGTGTATCGTGACAGAGGGTTCAAGACTGAGACACAGGCTGTGCTTACACCTGTGGGTGAAAGACAGAGTAGGTCAGGAGTCTCAAACTCCCGGCCCGCGGGCCACGAACCTCCTCAGTGTGGCCCACAGGGCTTGAGCAGTTTTGGGGCCAGGTCTCTCCCTTAGCCCCGCCTGCCGCCCCCGGGCGCTCCCCACCCGCACCAGGTGATTTACAATGGCCCGGGGCCCCAGCAGCACAGCGGAGCTGAGCGGCATCTGCCTGCTCACTCCCCGTGTCTGCCGGCCCCTCCCTGTGGTCCTGGGGCAGGGCTGTGCCTCCACGCGCTGCCCCTGCCCCAAGCGCCCCTGTGGCCAGTGGGAAGCTGTGGGGGCGGTGCCTGGGGGCAGCAGCACATGGAGGCCCCCCGGCCCGCCCCGCCTTGGAGCCCCAGGTAAGTGCCGCACCCCCCGGCCCTCTCCCAGAGCCTACACCCCCTCCCCCTTCCCACACACCCCCTCCCGACCCCAAACTCCGTCCCACAGCCTGCACCTCCTCTCCCTTCCCACACTCCCCCTCCCATCCCCAAACTCCATCCCAGAGCCTGAACCCCTCCCCCCTCCTTCCCCCCGGAGCCTGCAACACCTCCTGCACCCCCACCTCCTGCCCCAGCCCAGAGCCTGCACCCCAGAGCCCAACCTCTCACCCCTTCTGCACCCAAACTCCCTCCCAGAGCCTGCACCCCAATCCCCTACCCTAGACCTCCTCCCCCACCCAAACTCCCTCCCAGAACCTTAGGCAGGTGGGGGTGGAGTTTTTGGGGGGCGGAGTTTTGGGGGA
>NW_020682706.1:0-15250 GCF_002925995.2 Terrapene triunguis
TGTGAGAGGAGCAAACCTCAGTCACTGAGCCAGATCCCACAACAGGGACTGAATGGGAGGTAGAGAACCTGAGCATCTCAGACACTCACCTGGGGTAGTGACGCTCAATGGGAATCACAGCTGGACTGGTTCTCAGGATCACTGGGTTGCTGGCAGGGGTGGGATTATAGTTCAGGTTTGTGCTGTAAATCAGGGAGTCTGGGGTCATCTGAGAAGAACCAGACATGGAAGGGTTAACAGCACACAATTGACATACAAAACTACAGTACTAGGTTCAGCAAGACCTAGACAGATATTTCCTATTAACAGAAAGTCTTTCAGCACATGCACAACTTATGGACCAACCATCGCTGGAAGGTAATAGAAGCATACTCCCCCAGAATGACTGCCTGGGGACTACTGATGGGCACTGTAGGGCCTAGTTCTGCACAGCTGTGGTCACCACAGCTACTGCTTCTAGCACTGTCCAACCATTATGTAGGATAAGCTGTTTTCCCTTACAGAACAGAAGCATTCTGGAAGACAGTGGACATCTAGCACCCTTTGGCCACTCCAGTTCTGCTGTCCGTCATCTCTCTCTGGGAGCAGTGCAGCTGTTGTGGCTTCTTGAAATAGTGACTCCCAGTGGAGGAGGAGATTGCAGGGGCATGGCTCAGCTCACTGTTCTCTCAAGAGAAGATGTCACTCAAAGGGGGAAGCTCTGACAGCAGCTGCCTCTTTAGCACTGCAAGCAGGGGAAGCCAATAACTCTAGCTATGGACCCAGGCCATTAGGCATCCTAGATGTTAATATCAGACTGGCCTAGACCTGCCCATCACCCACACACAGCACCATGCATCACAGAAAGTTAGCTGGGGCCTGCACAATGGGAGGGATCAAAATACTCATCTGACCCACTGGAGCACCAGGCTTGTATGAAGCTGCCTTACCTGCAAGGTGCTGCCACATTCATGGAGCCCAGCCGTAAAAGTCACTGTGTTCTCCGCAGCATTAAGGGACGTGTACTGGCAGGCGGCTGGGCCAAGACTCAGGTCAGCAGCTTTGATCAGTCGCCCCGTCCCAAACAGATCCCTGTGCACAGTGATCACCAGCTGAGCCTCCTCACACTGCACTGTGACAGGCTGCAGTGGGGACATAGCCCTGAACTGGGAAGCATCAACTTGAGCCCAGGGGTAGGGCTGGGCAAGAGAGGGCACATGGGCTCGTCTATGAGGGGGCTCAGCCCTGGGGGTGGGTCTCCAGATGGCTGAGTCTCTCCTAGAGAAATCCCAGGGATTGTAACCAGTCACCCCACTGACCACCCAGCACAGGAGAGCAAAGCTCAGGCTACCACTATATCCCATCCTGCCTGCCTGCAGCAAACCCAGCATAGAGAGAAACTACTGCTCCGGGCCCTTTATACCCTGACCTAAAGCCAGCTCACAGCTGCCCCAGGTAATTAATTCCCCAGTCTCACCCGAAGCCCACACCCTGGGGCAGGGAAATAATGAATGGGAATTAATGCCACCTGGGAGTTGTTATCATTTATGTTTAGGAAACTCCCTACGTGGTTTCAGCCAATTAATGGCTAACAGACTTTGATGTTGATGGGAACTATCAGCCATGTAGCGTGTGATACTGATGATGGATTCCAGAGGGAATTTTTGTATGTTACGAATCTTGTGCTATGAGTGGGAAGCATTAAGTCCAACTGATTTGCTGATGAAATAGTTTAAATCACAGTCTTAAAGATTTATTAGCTTTAGTCTTCGCCTTGTGCTCTTACCGGACAGTGCAACTGAGCAAATATGACTCCATGCTGTTTGGAAAGCTGTCTCAGGGTGAGAAATGCTCCGTACTGCATAGACAACACAAATGGCCCAGGACAAGAATAGCAAGGGAGTGATGCACATCAGATCTGCAGAGCCCTGGTAAAGTGGAAATGGAGCCCCACAACTGAAACAAGAGCAGCTCAGGAATGATGTGTTTTGGCAGATCCCTGAGGAATCCAGGACTGGAATCTCAAGGACGTCTTGCCGTGAACAGCAGTTGTGTGCTGCCTGGGAAGCACAGTCAATCAAAATGCCTCTGAATGCACTGTGTGCTCATGTGAGCATTATTAAATTAGGACTTGCATGGACAGATGGATCAAAGAACATCAAGAAAAAAAACCCAACCCAGACTGTTTAGCAGAGTGCTGTGTTCCTGGAAGCAGCCTTCCTCATAATGCTCCTTGGCCCACACATCCTCAAAGGAATCCTAAATCCCTTTGAGGATCTGGGCCTGAAATTTTCCAGAGTAAGGGCTGGTCCACACTACCCGCCTGATTCGGCGGGTAGAGATCGATCTTCTGGGATCGATTTATCGTGCCTCATCTGGACGCGATAGATCGATCCCAGAAGCGCTCCCCTGTCGACTGTGGAACTCCTGCTCGCCGAGAAGAGGAAGCGCTGTCGACGGGGGAGCCTGCCTGCGCTGCGTGGACCCGAAGTAAGTAAATTTAGTTCGATCTAGGAAACGTCGACTTCAGCTACGCTATTCTTGTAGCTGAAGTTGCGTTTCCTAGATCGATCCCCCGCCCCAGTGTGGACCTGCCCTAAGTGAGCCCAGAGCTCAGTGCCTGCAAGCCAGAGCAGCCCAGACCCAGCACTCCACCCACCTCCCTGCCTGCCAGACAATAGAGCTTCCTTTAACAGCAGGATTTCTCCTTTGTGTGCATCTCTCTCACACCCTCCCGAGCAAATAGGATGTGCCTTGGTGTATGAGACAGATAACGGAACCAAAACAGCCATTGTAGCGGGTCCAGTGTTGCAGCTGGGTGTGGAGAAGTGCCCTACCTATCACCCCTCCCTGTTGGGTGGTGAGATACCCCATGTTCTCCATTGGATGGGAGACAGTTTGACATCACTGTTGGTTGGTCTGACCCTAGCCCCCCATGCCGCATACTTGGTCCATCCTCTCTGGGCTCAGGCATTATCCTGGTGCTCATTTCTTGGGGGCACAGCTGTGCCCCATCCATCTCCTGATGTGTGGAGATCAAACTCAGGGCTCTCATTCAGTAGTAAAGACAAGGGCTCGAATCCTTGAAAGTATCTGGACACCTACCTCCCAGCTAAATGCCTAAATACCTTTGAGGATCTGGGCCCACAGCAGGATCTGGGCCTGCTTCTCCCTGCCTGGCACCTTGTCAGAACAGGAGCATTTTGCACCCACTTGGCACAGGCATAAATGACTACACAAGGGGACAGTCAGGCCCTGATTCTTGGCGCCTGATTCTAATCCTGAGATTCCCTGTGTGCAGCATAAAGAGTTTTTAAAGGGGAAGGCAATGACCCCCTGACAATACCTCCCATGGAGGGGGCATCCCTGGCTGCTACAGAGCTGGGGTAGTGGCTGTACACTAGCCCTGCTCCCGGCCCTGACTACAGGGGGTCATCCTGGCGGCAGGAAAGGGTGAGCCCAAGGTAGGGAGGGGGGTACCCTACTGTGGCTATTTTTCTGCTTGCTGGGGTCCCAGGAAATAGAGCGTAACTTAGCACAGGCTGTTCAAACTTTCACCAGAGCCAGGCCAGCCCCCAAATACGCAGCTGTGGCTGAAAGCCAACTTTGCCTTCCCCTCTGTTTCTGGCCCAAGTGAAGCTGCGAATCAGGTCCTTGGCCTCTTGTGTAGTAATGACAAGCGCCCACTGCCCCTGCAGTAGTGATGTGCTGCCAAAGTACAGACAAGGGGCACCCATGAACCTTTTCTCCATTAGCCTGGACTTCCTCCTGACCCTCTGTGCTGGGGCGGGGGGGGGGGGGGGGGGGTTGCATTGGCACTGAATAAAGGGAGGTATTGGGAATCTATTACGTTGTTTTCCCACTTTGGTAGAACCGTAACCACATTGCAAACAAGCATCCACCCAGTGCCCACTGTTACTGGAAACATTTGCTCCTGAAAACTCTCCTGAGCAGGTTGATTAAACAACATGCTGCTCAGACCTGTGCCATTGGAAACGGAGTGATGGGGGTAAGTGAAGGCCTCAGAGTGGGGAACCAGGGTGCACCGGTCCCAGGAAATGTTCCAAGTATGCCTGAGAGTGACTAGAACCTGGTGCATTCCAACGGCAGAACACTTGCTCTGCAGAAGTATTTTGATGAACCTTGTGGATTACGTTCCTGTCTGGCAAGGGTGATTTAAGAGAATCCAGAGGGGGACGACTTCACCAGAGGCAGGGAACTCCCTGACCTCTCTTCACCTCAGTGGCAGAACTTCAACATGGATCTTCTGCAAGCCGCCTCTAGCATACAGTTGTCCTACAAGCTTAAGGAGTCAGGAGCCAGACCCAGCAGCTGAAGCTATGTCTCCTGTGTGATAATAAGGTGTACTCCCAGCTCCAGCTGGCCAGAGATCATCAAATGCAGGTGTCTTGTGGCATACAGTAGAACACACATTCCCTGCCCCTGCTGAGCCATGGAGCAAGGGACCAGGGCTAGGAATGAAATCCAGGTCCCTCCTGGGACTATGTAAAGCTCAGTTAGTTTAATTAATAGCTTTCAATAAATTATTTGCTTTTCACTAATAACCCTGTTGAGCAGCAAGAGAATGTGGGCTTCAGGAGCTGCTAGAGACGGGGCGTGTGACAGATGTATGAGTAAGTTAAAGCTTCCAGCGCAGCAATCTGTGGCCTGGAGATGGGGGCCACCAATCACCTGGATTTGAGGCAAATCTCTAGTACTACTGCACTGACCCAGGGTTGGTCTGGCTGTGGAGGGTGAACTGCCATTTGTTGGTTGCCAATTGATGCAGAAAGGTTTTTCCAGGGGTCATGTATTATTTTACACACAAAGCGTCCATTTGCATCTCCCCAGGGCTTGGTGGGCTCTTCTAGAATGTTAAAATGCTCCAAATAAACCTCAGTCAAGGGTCAGAAGTGGATTGACTTGGAGGACCCAGAGCCTCTACCCCTCCTCTTCTCTGCCCTCCTTATTTCCCCCAACTCCCCCCCCCCCCCCCCACTTCAGTTCAACAGCTGGTGCCCCATGTCAGGGCCTGATTTTGAAATAGGTTTGGCAGGCAAAAGTGCCCACAGAATCCAGGCCTAATTTGCATCCTTATTGATTCCAATTTCATATGCAAATTGGGTAATTTCCCATGCAGAGGCCCATAACTAGCCCTCTATATCTGCAGCCGACCCCCTTCCCCAGTCACTGTAAATGCAGGCAGGCGACTGCACATACATGTTTCATGCATGTTCACAACTAGCACAGTTCTTCGGTATTGGCAGAAGCTATTTCCAATCAGCACAGAAAACTCTGGGTCGACATCCCTCCCTGACTGTGCTAACAGCTTTTATCCCTCCGGGTGTAATTCTGCTCCCAGTGCAGTCAACGGGAATATTGCCAGTGACTTCATAGGACTAGCAGTTGGTTCTCATAGTCGTTCAGCTACATCTGTGTTTGTTATGGACGGCAGCACCAACAGAAGCTCCTTGCTTTGTGGAGGCCCCTTTGGCCTCCTGGACTCTGCCTTTCGGCTGCTGGGCGGCTGTCACTCACACAGCTCTTGGCACTGGCTTTGAAGAGGGCTCTGATGTATGTTCAGAGAGGTCATTATTCTTTGGACAGGGCTACTACAGGTTAGACTCCAAGGGAAATGCACTGGCGAGGCTGAGAGCAAAATCTGACCCAATGGGCACACTCCAGCCCCTAGTGGACATGCACTGGTGCCAATCAATTTACCTGGGGGAAGAGCCATTCCGAGTTTTATTCACATTCTTGTTATTAATGACTATTAAATAGCACCAGGATATACATGGGGCTCTGTAAGCCTCAGAACAAGAGACAATTTCTGCCTTGAAGCCTCACAGACAGAGGGGGCCAGATCCTCAGCTGGTGTCAATGGGCCGTTGACTTTAATAGAGCTATGTCCATTGACATGAACCCAGGATTTGGTCCATTGTCACGGTCTGTCACCTGGCTTCGCTCTCTCCTCTCTCTTTTCCAATCTGCCCAACAAGTTTTGTCCTGTTGGGGCTCATTCCAGTCTGTGATCCACTGCTCTCGCCTGTTCTGGACGAGTGGGGATGGCCCAGAGCTTGCAGCTCAAACTGCCCTTCAATCCATCCATGAAGTGTTTGTTTGGGTTCTCATGCTGTCATGCCGGAAAATCCACTGCAGAGCTTTACAGGAAGAGACTGGAATGGATGTGCTGATAACAAGAAGCAGTGAACTGAGTCACAAAATCAAACCCCATCTGTAACACCCGTGAGAAAATAAAAACCTTACAGGGCCCAGATCCAGGGGCCACTGTAACCAATTAAAAGACACCCATTGACTTCTATGGGCCTGGGATCCAGCTCTTAGAGAGGGATCTGATACGGGGTGAACTTCCCAATACGTCTGTTGTATTAATTTAGATGGAATACCTGGGCCAAAGGTGTTAACACAACGCAGTCACTGTACAATTTGAAACAGCATTAAACAAGGTCTAGGGGTTGGTATCCAGAGACCTCTTAATCCCATGGCAAACACACCATTAAAAATCCTTTGAACCTTTTATTAAAGATACAGAAAAGAAGGGAAAACAGTCAAAGCATCTGAAATGTAAAGGATTAAGTGATGCTTTCATTTGTCCAACATCCCTTGTTCCCTTTCCCTGGAGAGAGTTTTTAGAAGGAAAGCCTCTCTGCCAGAGGGGAGGGTCCCAGAGCCTGGATTCCAACCTAAGTCCGAATGTCTACACCGCAATTAAACAGCCCCGTAGCCCAAGGCCCGTGAGCCAGAGTCAGCTGACATGGGCCAGACATAGGTGTTTAATTGCACCATAGATATTTACTTTACAGCAGTCATGAGGCCACTCTAAAATACACCATGGCCAGGGCTGGCATAGAACTGGCCCTAGGATCAGAGAGCTGCAAGTGGCTACTAGGCACAGCTGAGAAGTTAGCCCTGGGACTCCTTAATCCTAGTCCAGTGTTCATGGGACTGTAGCATCTCCCTGGCAAAGTTCTTGAGATGACCATCAAAATTAATATAGGAGGCTATCAATAGGTCACTGTGAATTGAAATTCCATGGAAAATCCATAAACCCAAAGACAGGTGATATCTACAGAATATTTAAAATGTGTTTGGTGGATCCTACCTCATTTGAGGTTCCCTGTGGATCCCTTTGGGAGTGGAAGATATCTCTACCTTACATCATTTGCTTCCTCTTTAAGATCCTTTGCTACTACTAAGTATTATTGGTATTGCAGTCATGCCTCGGAGCCGGAGCCGTGGAGTAGGACGCCATTGTGTTAAGTGCTGTAAACAATGACATTATTTCCTTTCCGATAGTTAGACTAATATATTTATGAAATAAGCGAAATCTGACCCCTCCTGGATAGCTGCAGGTGCATCTGCTCATATGCTCACACTCTGCACACTGTGCTGGTGATACAATCCCTGGCACAGAAGTTGTCAGAGCAGGGCAGGGCTGGGAAATTTACTCTCACAGGTATCTGGCCGATCGCACATTCATCGCATTGCCTGCCTGCATTGCCCCTTCTATTTAAGTCCCTATTAACCTGGAACATCCATCAGTTGGTTTTAAGAGGAAGGTGGCTTTCCAAAAGCAATAGGATTCATATTCAAATATAAGCACAAGAAGGGACTGGAACAGGTAAGCCTCGGCTTTCAGCTTCTGTAGGGCTTTCCAAACAGGATAGAAATGATGCACCTGTCTATATACTTTTATTAACAGCTCCCCTCCAGACAGTGTGCTTAGAAGTAGGCCAATTTACACAAGCTGAGGATCTGTACCCCAAGCTTTAAATTAAGACATCTTGTATTCATTGATACCAAAGAAGCGATAACCAGACAATATTCCGTTTAGACCATGTGAAATTGTGATTAAACTGTTCTCCATCTAACAGGTCTTCTAAGAATTGAAACTTCTGAAGAAAATTCACCTCTGACCACTACAATAGGTAATGGTTTGACAGCTGCTTTCTTCATGTTGGGATGCTAAGACTTCCAGTTAGGTCAGAAGATATAGCTCCCTTTAATGAGACTTGATGTCACTTACAAATGCCCACTGATGTTTACAAGCGATAGTCACTGGAGAGATCAGATGGTACAGAGAATGAGCAAGACAATGCTGTTTGTGACTGAGCTTTGCGACTATTGACTGACAGTCATTAGCATCTGATGGCTGTTAGATGGCGTACTGGCCAGTCTCTGAGTTGGTGGTCTGAACCCAGTCCCCAGGAGGCAGATGTCTACATCGTAAAACCCAACATTACAGATGACACTAATTTCCCCCAGGGGAGAGGGGGGAAACTCTGGGCCAACTTATTGTCCCACTGCAATCAGTGGGAGAGTTGCCATTGACTTCAATGAGACTAAGATTCATGTCTGTGTCAGGAAACAACCTACAGTAACGTTATTAACATTTACAACAGTTCATACTAATACAGTAACAAGCAGCACAGCCCAAAATAAAATATCAATCATTTTTGAATTCCACTTCACACTGTAATGATGGATTCAGGACCTGCATGTAGCAACAAAGTTACTGATCTAGATGGCTTCCAGTCACACCAGAAATGTCTGACTTGTGTCGTATTACAATGATTTACTCAACATCCTCTCGTAATCTCATCCTTTGTACGTTATAGCTTTCTAGCATGACATGAAACATGTACACCTGGAGTGTTGTTGGGAGACAAACAAGATACCAGAATGGTTACTTATGGGTATAAAAAAATACTTTCTATACTTACAGGCTGGAAATTTCAAAGGTGTCTAAAGGAGTTAGGTGCCCAAATCTGATAGAAATTCCTATTGTCTATTGTAAATTGTCTAACTCCCTTTTGAAAATCCCAGCTACAGCGCTGAGTGTACTGAGGAACACATTATCACAGAACCACAGAAACATAAGGCTGGACAGGACTTCGAGCAGTCATCAAGTCCAGCCCCTGCACTGAGGGAAAACCAAGTAAACTTAGACCATTATTTAGTCTTATCAGAAATTATGTTGATGTGACAGTGTACCCCATAAGGCTTTATGGGGAGGGGGTGCTTATAAATGTATGTATGACATAACTGGAATATGTTTGGTGCTGCCTGTGCCAGGTAACATATCTCCATAAAGGTTATGGTCTACTATATCTATTCATCCTATTTGTACATATATATATCATTTTCTACTTGAGGTTAAGAATATGGGCTGTATGCTTGCTTGGTTTCTAAGTAAGCTTTGGGAGGCATTTGGTCAGCTTCTTTAGGAAGGAATTCGCCAGGTTAAGTACCTAATCAGGAAACACTTGGGGAACAATGCATCTTGGAATGCTCCAATCCACATAAGAAGTCTTCCTGGAGACATGCAAGATTCCATGTGGGCAATGGCTTCAGCCTGTAAAGACTGAGTCATGCAGGGACATGTGACTTGCCCAGGTGACTCCAGAACTCCATCTTGGAGCTGGACTTTGCATAGGAGGGAGGAGGGGGGTCTCCTCCCACAAGAGAGAGTCTATTTAACCCTGGGGGAGACCCCTCCATTTTGTCTTCAGCTGGCTAAAGAAGGAGCCTCTCCACCCCCCCCAGGATGCTTGAAGGAAACTAAAACAAAAGACAGTAACTACAGGGGTTGTGAGAGATTGCTGGACCCAGGCTAAAGGGAGATTAGCCTGTAAAAGGGAGCATTCTGGAACTGGTGAGGAACTTATCTGTATTTAGTTTGATTAGGCATAGATTTGCGCATTTTATTTTATTTTGCTTGTGACTTGCTTTGTTCTGTCTGTTACTACTTGGAACCACTTAAATCCTACTGTCTGTATTTAATAAAATCACTTTTTATTTAGTAATTTACTCAGAGTATGTATTAATACCTGGGGGAGCAAACAGCTGTGCATATCTCTCTCTCTGTGTTATAGAGGGCGAACAACTTATGAGTTTGCCCTGCATAAGCTTTATGCAGGGTAAAACGGATTTATCTGGGTTTAGACCCCATTGGGAGTTGGGCATCTGAGTGCTAAAGACAAGCACACTCCTGTGAGCTGTTTTGGGGTAAACTTGCAGTTTTGGGACAAGTGATTCAGACCCTGAGTCTGTGTTGGAGCCAGACAGGAGTGGCTGGCTCAGCAAGACAGGGTGCTGGAGCCCTAAGCTGGCAGGGAAAACAGAAGCAGGGGTAGTCTTGGCACATCGGGTGGCAGCTCCCAAGGGGGTTTCTGTGATCCAACCTGTCACAGTGGCGTAGTCGAGCAGGATCTGTGCACAGCTGATTGCTTTGAGATACTGGTAGTGATTTTAAGTGAGTTTTAAGTGTGGTGGCTGGAGAACAGACAAAGTGGTTACTGGTTTGTTATTTTCTGTTTGCTTATTTCGGGAAAGGGAAGTAGGGACAGAAAAGGAAGCAAAATAAGTAAGACGGAAGATCAGAAGAAACTAAAACTGCACAGGGTACAAATTGCCCAGAAAAGCTGAACGCTGGGCACTGTGAAAGTCTTGGTTAACTAAGGCCTGGTCTACACTAGGACTTTAATTCGGATTTAGCTGCCTTAATCCGAATTAACCCTTCACCCGTCCACACTACAGAGCCAGTTAATTCGAATTAAAGGGCCCTTTAAATCGATTTCTGTACTCCACCTCGACGAACGGAGTAGAGCCTAAATCGATTTTGTTAATTCGAATTAGGGTTAGTGTGGACGCACACCACCGAATTACTGTGTTTAAGTTAATGGGGTAGTGTGGCCGCACACCACCGAATTAATGTGGTTTAAAACCGAATTAAGGTGCTTAGTGTGGCCGCGCACAATCGAATTTATACAACCTGTTTCCCAAATTCGAATTATCTAAATTCGGATTAATCCTGTAGTGTAGACATACCCTAAGAATCCCCTGAGCGGAGTGCATCTCAGTTTCAGTGAACTGCAGAGGGGTTGTGGCCCAGCACAAGAAAGCAGGAAAATGAGTACTAGTGATCTCAGTTTCAGTGAACTGCAGAGGGATGGTAGCCCAGCACAAGAAAGCAGGACAATGAGTACTAGTGACGCTGCTAATAAACTAAAGCTGGCCAGGCTGGTAGCAAAAGAGAAAGAAAATGAACATAAGAGACAGTTGGAACTAAGACAATTAGAAATTAGTGCCAGGGAGGCAGAACATGCAAGGGAAGAGGCTGCCCACAAGAGAGCTATGGAGGTGGCGGCAGCGAGGGAGCGAGCAGAGGCAGCGAGGGCGGAGGCAGAGGCAGCTGCCCAGGAGAGGGCTATGGAGGCCCAGAGGGAGGCCCAGAAACATGAACTGACTGTTATGGAGTCGAGGAGACAAAACCCTCCCCCTGCTGGCTCCACTTCCCCAAAAATCCACAAATGGGAGTGACTATGTCCACAGTATGACGAGTCCAGCGATATCGCCGAATATTTCATCACCTTTGAGAGACTGTGCACCCTCCATGCCATCCCTGAAGATCAGAAGATGACCACATTGATAGCAAAATTGACTGGCAGAGCTCTGGACATATTCAATAAGATGCCTATTAATGATGCTTCAAACTATGGTAAATTTAAGGAACTGGTTTTGAAACAGTTTCAGGTTACACCTGAAACCTACAGGGTTAAATTCAGGAACCTTAAGAGGGGATCTGGATTAAGTAATGTGGCTTATGCCAATGAAATGAGAGATTTGGTAGATAAATGGGTGCGGGGGAGAGGCATTACCAGCTTTGAAGGGATGTGTGATCTGGTTACTCAGGAACACTTCCTGAATATGTGCAGTGATGAGGTAAAACAGTATTTGTGGGACAAAAAGGTAAATGCAGTGGGTGAATTAGCTGAGTATGCTGACTCTTATGAGCAAGCACAAGCTGCAATCAAACATAAACCACTGGCGGAGGGGTATAGGGTTGGGGGAAAGCAAAATCACCGTTTTACCCCTGGGTCTGGAAAAAAGGAGGCTGGGCGGTCACCTCCCCATTCCCCTGGTACTCGTCCCAAATTTCCTGTGCAAGCAAAGGAGCCCAAGAGGTGCTATCATTGTAAGTCCCCTGAGCACCTGAGGAATAAGTGTCCCTTGCTGAGTGGAAACAGGCAACAAGTAACTCATGAAGCTGTGGCTTCTCAGAGCCAGGCTGTGGCCTCTTTCCACACAGGATTTGTAAAGCTTGCTTCCACACAACCAAGCAATGAGCATATGTATGCTGTTAAATTAAATGGTCAAATGCTTCTTGGATTAAGGGACACGGGTGTTGAGATTTCTGTGGTCAGGAGGGACCTGATCCAGGAAAAGGATTTGTTGCCAGGTAAAATGGCAGAATTAGAGCTGGTAGGGGGTTACAAAGTCCTTGCACCTTTAGCTAAAGTACACATGCAAACTCAGGATTTGCAGGCTGAGCTGACTGTTGCAACGGTGGCACACAATTTTGCACCGTTTCTACTGGGGAATGATTTCTTTAGTGTGGCAGAATCTGTCCCAGGGTTGGTTAGCAGTGAGAAGGAATCTTGTGCTAAAAGCCCCAGAGGGGGGGGGGTGAAGTCACAGCAACTGCTGGGGGAATAGGAGAGTGTCTCTTAGGCCTGGTCTACACTAGGCTTTTATGTCGAATTTAGCGCCGTTACATCGATTTAACCCTGCACCCGTCCACACCACGAAGCTATTTAGTTCGACATAGAGCTCTCTTAAATTCGACTTCTGTACTCCTCCCCAACGAGAGGAGTAGCGCTAAATTCGACATGGCCATATCGAATTAGGCTAGGTGTGGATGGAAATCGATGCTAATAGCTCCGGGAGCTATCCCACAGTGTACCACTCTGTTGACGCTCTGGACAGCAGTCCGAGCTCGGATGCTCTGACCAGCCACACCCCGGGAAAATTTGAATTCCTTTTCCTGTCTGGGCAGTTTGAAGCGCAGTTTCTGTTTGGACACCGTGGCGAGCTCAGCAGCAGTGGCAGCAGTGGCAACGATGCAGAGCTCTCCAGCAGAGATGGCCGTGCAATCCAATAGAAAGAGGGCCCCAGCATGGACGGATCGGGAAGTCTTGGATCTCATCGCTGTGTGGGGAGATGAGTCCGTGCTTTCCGAGCTGCGCTCCAAAAGACGGAATGCAAAGATCTATGAGAAGATCTCTAAAGCCATGGCAGAGAGAGGCTACAGCCGGGATGCAACGCAGTGCCGCGTGAAAATCAAGGAGCTGAGACAAGGCTACCAGAAGACCAAAGAGGCAAACGGACGCTCTGGATCCCAGCCCCACACATCCCGTTTCTACGAGGCACTGCATTCCATCCTAGGTGCGGCCGCCACCACTACCCCACCCCTGACCGTGGACTCTGAGGATGGGATATTGTCCGCGGCCGGTTCCTCAGCGGACGGGGAAGAGGAGGAAGGAGATGAGGAGGACGAGGCAGTCGACAGCGCTGACAACGCTGATTTCCCCGACAGCCAGGAGCTCTTCATCACCCTCACAGAGATCCCCTACCAACCGTCCCCAGCCGTTATCCCAGACACAGATTCAGGGGAAGGATCAAGCAGTAAGTGTTTTAAATATCTAAACATTTATTTATAACATAACTGGCATATTTAAAATATTAACAATAGCTAAAGTGCTTTCAAACATGTAAACATTTATTTATAACAGAACAGGAACATTTAAAATATTAACAATGGGTAAAGTGCTTCAAAACATGTAAAGAGTAAAGTGCAACAAAACGGGAATATGTGCAAAGGGTATCATGATTAGTCTGTCTTTGGGCGCTTCAATATATAGTCCGAACTATTTTAAAAAAATTTCACAATGTCCGCTTCATGATTATACTGCCCAAGACGCTCCACTCTTTTGTCCCTCCAAGGGCACCTAAGCCAAAAACTGGTCAATGTATCCGGGGATAGAGGCGACATCCTCCGGGTAGAACTCCTCATAGGCCTCCTGCAGGTGTTTTTCCAGCCTCATGAGCAGGTTCCTGGGCAGGGAGAGCTTATTAGGCCCCCCGTGGTATGACACGTTTCCCTGCCACAACGCCAGCAGGTACTCGGGGATCATGGCCTTGCACAGCATAGCAGCAAATGGCCCCGGTTTCTGCAGGCTGTCCCGAAGCATCCTCTCCTTCTGGCTCTCCGAGACCCTCAGGAGGGTGATGTCTGCCATGACTCCCTGCTTTGAATTAGGTAGGGGAAAGTTAGTATTGGGACTGCTTGCCCGTTCCTTTACAGAACGGTAACCGCTGGTTTACAGCCGCGAGGGGGTGGGACAGGGACAGAGTTCATGCTTGCAGGATTGCTGCCAGCAGAGACTCGCATTGCTTTCTATGTGAAAGGAGGCCAGTGCCACTCTTAAAGTTTTAAGCAGCCACAAGTCTACGGCTTACCATGTTTGACAGCTAGACAAAGTCCGGTGTCCTGTCCCGCTCCTCAGCTCGCCACAGCAAGACCGCAGGCACTGTAGGCGAGGGCCGAAACTTCGACCTTGTCCTCAGTGCGCATGTGATAGGTGCTCTGCATGGTCTTGTTCACAGAGAAAGACTATGTTCTCTGTTCACAGATACATTGATCTGTCTCAGGAATTCACTCCCTTTTTCCAATTCCCACAGCCACATCTGCCCAGAGGCTAGCGCACATTAGGAGGAGGAAGAAGAGGACACGGGAAGACATGTTTGCTGAACTAATGGGATGCTCCCGAGCACAGGCAGCCCAGCAGACACAGTGGAGGGAGAACTTGTCCCAAATGCACCGGGCAAACATTGAACGGGAGGAGAGGTGGCGACAGGAGGACCGGCAGGCTACTCAAACGCTGCTTGGACTAATGAGGGAGCAAACGGACACGCTCCGCCGCCTTGTGGATGTTCTGCAGGGCCGGAGGCAGGAGGAGAGAGCCCCGCTGCAGTCTCTCTCTAACTGCCCTGCCCCACCACCAAGTCCCATACCCCCCTCACCCAAAGTCCAAACACGGAGGGGCGGCAGGGGCCGTGAAAAATTTCACTCCACCCCTGCGGACTGCTCTACCACTAGAAGGCTCTCATTCCCCAAAATTTGAAAAGTCCTTTCCTACCCGCCTCACACAAGACCCCGTCCAAGTTTCACCCCCCCGTTCCATGTGCGGTTGTTAATAAAAAATACGTTTCTGTTCATTACTGTTTCCATCCTCTTCTTTTGGAGGAGAGTCTGTCTGAAGGGGGGGGAAGGGGCTTGGTAATTGGACAGGACAGTCACCTTTAGCAGGGGGCAGGTCCAGCAGCAGGGCACATACACAGTGCAGTGACTAGTTACCCTGGTCAGTCTGGGAGGTGGTTTTCATGTTCTGTGTGGTGGGGGGGGGGG
>NW_020682706.1:15350-19026 GCF_002925995.2 Terrapene triunguis
TGGCGGGGGAGGGCAGTTACAGATCTTATGCAGCGGTCCTTACCCTGGATCACAGAGCCGCGCAGCAGGGGATCTGTAACCCTCCTCCCCCTGCAAGACAGTCACATAGCCGACACATACACGCAGTCCCGGCCAGGAGGGCTGGCAGGCTCCGTTGAAACAACCAGTCCACCACCGCGGAGCCTGTCATTCCTGGAGTTTAGAAGCATCATTTGCATCACAACACTAAACCCGCCCCCCGCCACAGTCTGCGTCCCAGGTTTAAAACATTCCCGCGAAAACAGTAATAAAGACAACGGTGTCCATTAACAAAACAGAACAGATTTTATTTTTGGTGAAGGGGGTATGTAACTGGAGAGGATAGTCGACGACAACTGGGTAAAGAAACGGGGGCAAGTTCAGCTTCTGTGTCCACAAACTTAAAAGTCACTGGGTACCCTGCTCAGTCTTGAAACTGGCTTTCAAAGCCTCCCGGATGCACAGCGCGTCCCGCTGTGCTCTTCTAATCGCCCGGCTGTCTGGCTGGGCGTAATCAGCAGCCAGGCTATTTGCCTCAACCTCCCACCCCGCCATAAAGGTCTCCCCCTTGCTCTCACAGAGATTGTGGAGCACACAGCAAGCTGCAATAACGATGGGGATATTGGTTTCGCTGAGATCACAGCGAGTCAGTAAGCTTCTCCATCTCCCCTTGAGACGGCCAAAAGCACACTCCACGACCATTCTGCACTTGCTCAGCCGGTAGTTGAAGAGTTCTTGTTCAGTGTCCAGGGCGCCAGTATAGGGCTTCATGAGCCAGGGCATTAGCGGGTAGGCTGGGTCCCCGAGGATCACTGTAGGCATCTCCACATCCCCAACAGTTATCTTGTGGTCCGGGAAGTAAATGCCTTCCTGCAGCCGTCTAAACAGACCAGAGTTCCTGAAAACCCGAGCGTCATGAACCTTGCCCGGCCATCCGACGTTGATGTTGGTAAAACGTCCCCTGTGGTCCACCAGTGCTTGCAGCACCATTGAAAAGTATCCCTTTCTGTTAATATACTGGCTGGCCTGGTGGCCCGGTCCCAGGATAGGGATGTGAGTCCCATCTATAGCCCCACCGCAGTTTGGGAATCCCATCGCGGCGAAGCCATCTATGATGGCCTGCGCGTTTCCCAGGGTCACTACCTTTGACAGCAGTACCTTGACGATTGCCTTGGCTACTTGCAGGACAACAACCCCCACGGTAGATTTGCCCACGCAAAAGTGGTTCGCGACTGACCGGTAGCTGTCCGGCGTTGCAAGCTTCCAGAGGGCTATGGCCACTCGCTTCTGGACAGTCAGGGCTGCTCGCATGCGGGTGTCCTTGCGCTTCAGGGCAGGGGACAGCAACTCACAACGTTCGAGGAAAGTCCCCTTCCGCATGCGAAAGTTTCGCAGCCACTGGGATTCATCCCAGACCTGAAGCACTATGCGGTCCCACCAGTCCGTGCTTGTTTCCCGGGCCCAGAATCGCCATTCCACAATATCCACATGACCCATTGCCACCGTGATGTCCTGGGCGCTGGGGCTCGTGGTTTCTGACAGCTCTGTGCTACTCTCCGACTTCAGGCCCTCACGGCGGTGCCGTAGCCTCCTCGCCTGATTTCTCTGCATCTGCCTCAGGGAAAGGTCTATGATAAGCTGCGAGGCGTTGAGAACGGCCACAACTGCAGCGATGGTCGCAGCGGGATCCATGATCGCAGTGCTGTGGCGTCCGCGCTGTCACTGATCAAAAAGTGCGCGAACTGATTTCCCCCCGGCGCTTTCAGGGAGGGAGGGAGGGAGGGCGGTAGTGACTGACGGATGACGACAGTTACCCAAAAGCACCCTCACCACATTTTTTTACCCAGAAGGCATTGGCGGATCGACCCAGAATTCCAATGGGCAGCGGGGACTGCGGGAACTGTGGGATAGCTGCCCACAGTGCACTGCTTCCAATGTCGACGCTTTCCCCGTTAGTGTGGACTCACAAAGTCAAATTACTGTCCTTAGTGTAGACACACACGTTCGACTTTCTAATATCGATTGCACATATTCGATTTAACTAAAATCGAACTACTCTCGTAGTGTAGACATACCCTTAGATTCCTCTGCAGCAGTAAAGGATGCAGCTTCGGGGGCAGGGCTGGTTGTGGCCGGTTCCTATGGCCCCGGGGCTCCAGGGAAGTTCAAGAGGGAGGAGCTGGATAAAGCTAGCTCCTGTCCCGTAATCATCTCCCCGGGGGAGGGGGATGTACCACCTTGTAGCAAGGAGGCCACCACAGCTGCTGACTGCCAGAAAGTTGCAGGTCAGCAGGGGGCCGGGCCTGCCCTGGGGTGCACAGAGGCGTGTGTCCCAAAGGTGGAAGTTGGGGTCCTGGGGACCGCTGTGGTGGGAACAGGCCCCAAGGACTCTGTAGCTGGGTGCCAGCCCAACCCGAGTGAAAGGGGGGGATTTTGCTGGCCAGTAAGAGGTCCGTCGTGGCTGGTAGCTGCGAGTCCGCAGCTGGGGCAGGATCATCTTCCTTTTTGGGGGACACAAGAGTGTCGGACCCAGAGGGGAGCCCAAAGAGGGAAGCCCAAATGGAAGGTCAGGCGGGGCCAGAGAGTCCACCCACCTTTTGTAGGGAGGGGCTTTCCCAGGAGGAGGGTGAAAAGTCTGCATTCAAAAGGCCAGTCCCCTCTCCTGTGGATCAGGTTTTAAGGGAAACCTGGGGGTCAGGTCTCCGGGATGAGGGGGTCCATCCAGCTGACCCTTTGGAAACAAAAAGTGGGGTGCCCAAAGGGGTCCAGAGCACCCCAGGGAAAGATGTTGTTCTTGCTACACTTGCAAGAGATAAAACTCTCTCTCCAAGACAGGGGGGGGGGGAAATCTCTGCATGGGAGAAACTTCACAAGGGAGTGGGGCCCAGCCCAAAGAAACTCCAGAAGGAGGGGCCGAGGGCAAGCATGGTTGTAGTACACCCTTTCCTGGCCAAAGACCCAAGCACATGCCCGAACTAGAAGTCTTCCCCAAAGAGGCAGAAGAATCTGCATCAGAGTGTCTACCAGAGGGCACAGAGAACTGGGAAAATGCAATAGGGGCTAAACAAGTCAAATTGAGTAAACAAAGCCTGTCCACCGTAGATTTGCTGTTAACCTTGTGTCTTTTGCTAATTCACCTATGGGATAAAATAAAAGAATTCACACTAGTGGTAAACGCTTTAAAGATGTGGAACATACCTAATTTGTGGAAGAAGCTGTTATACATGCTGGGGATGGTAACAAGACAGCCCCACCAGCATGTTACTTTACAGCCCATACCTGTAAAAAGCAGCAAAAGCATAACAGGCCCATGCTGCCATGTAAAAGGGAAAACTGAGGCACACCGCCTCATGGCATTGGTGGCTAAATGCCAAGACACCTCCACTTTAACGGATATTGCTGCCTGCATTCTGTTAGCAATACTACATCCCTACCTGTTTGCAAGCATCTGGGGACCAGGAACCCCAAAACGGGCTAGAACCCCTAGGAGTGACATCATATGGTTTCAAGGTACTGAAAGGGACTGTAACCAAAAACAAACAGAAATTTTACTGGTACTGCCTCCGCCATGGACAGTGTCCAAGTCTCTGGCAGTAAGTTCAGGGGGAGGGTGTGACAGTGTACCCCATAAGGCTTTATGGGGAGGGGGTGCTTATAA
>NW_020682707.1:0-2700 GCF_002925995.2 Terrapene triunguis
GTCCATCTCCCTACTCTGTGTGTTCAATTGTCTCTCCTCTTCTTCTGTTCTCTCTAGCTCCCTGGATCTCACTCAGTATTCCACTTTCTCTCCAGTCCTCCCCTCTCTCTCTCTCTGTGCCTGTCTTTCCTCACTCTGTTCCTCCACTTAAGTTCACTCCCCTTCTGCTCCCTCTGAGACTCTCCCCCCAGTCTCCTTTCTGTTTCTCCCTTTCCTGGGGTTCATCCCCCCCACAAGTGGGGCCTGCTTCTAAGGACAGCAAGAGGCCAAATCCTCCCTTCTTCCCCAATCCACCATGTGCTAGAAGCCTGTAACTGAGCCTCCACTGAACTTATCCTGTACTTGTGGCAAGATGTCAAGTCAGCAACTCAGAGGAGAAGCCAATTCAACTGCTAGCCAGCAGCTGAAAAGAGTTTACAGTGGCTCTAACTCCACCAATAGGATCCTAGGGAGGTTCCTCCCACAGTTAAAACCCAGTAAAAAAATCCCCTCGCCCCTCTCATCCAAAAAAAGTCAGTGACCCAGAGGCATCAAAGTTGGCCCTGGAAGACTAAAATGGGGGGATGGGGAGGAATGGATATCCTCCACCACAGAGGGCATATGCCCTCAGAATACTGAGTGGCAGACTTGGAATACTTTTGGATGCTTCACTGCCACAGGATGGTCGATTAGCCACAGTGGCAAAAATAACTAGCAACTCAGAGGGGGAAAAAATCACCGTAATTTTCAGCCCTGTCATTTACTTTATATTGAGAAAACAACTTATACAATGGGGTTAGGAGTTTACTTTTCTTTTCTTTTTTTAAAGGTAGCTGAATTTGAACTGACATTTAAAAGATCCCAAAAATAAGGACACTCATAACTACATCCTCCAAAGGCTGACCATGTATACTCACCACTATTTCTTAAACGAATTTGGCTGAACCCAGAAACAGTCACATGGGGACCATTAGCTGATTGAATGAAAGCTTTTTATTGTACTCTGAAATCATTTTAATATCTTTCCCATATCATTTTCTCTTATTGCTTTTCACTCTTTCTTCCCCAGCACTTTTAATATGATCTTCATAGCTTCCCTCAATCTTTTAGGACAAAATTCTTCTCTAAGAAGGATGGAGGGAATGCAACGGGGGGATTGAAAAATAAAAAAGAATCAGGCTGATAATAAATCAGATACCACTTTCAACCTCAGTTATGAAGCAGAATCTGACATTCATGCTGGAAAGAAATGCATTTAAATTGTGCTAAAAAAATGTAAAATTTGGAATCACTCAAAAGATAAAAGTTTGTGTGCAAGTACTGTACAAAACACAGCATTATCAAGAAATAGGTTATGAAATAATGAACTTTTTAATAGTTAGAGGGAGAATAAATCTGTTTTTTTTCCTAATGACCTCAGCTATGAGCCCAATTTATTAGACTCTAACTCATTACCACAGTTAAAAAAAGTGAACTAAAAATAACTTGTAGTCCAAAATTGGTCATATTAATTAATTTCTACTAAAGAGTATAATTGGCAATACCAAGAATACGATATAATACATTTGCAGGCATATGTTCTCTTTTGGGAATTATTAGGTAACCATTAGAGTCAAGTCTATAAACTAAACAGTAAATCTGTTTAAGATTATATATATTATATAAGGATTCTAACAACTTCAATTCTGACATTTTTGGTAGTATTGGTTGTCCCATAGTCTCTTTCTGATAAGATTTCATAGCACTAGTTCTTCTGGTGTATTTCATCACAGAATAACTAATTAACTATGATGAAACAGACTCAGTTCTGACGTCGTCTCAATTTTCTCATGATTTAAATGAAATTACTCTCATCAATTATTATATCCTACACCAAGCCTGAACTTTTAGCAAATATAGTACTGTATTAACATACATAAAGTGTTAAGGAACTCATGCCGCTATGGTATCAGTAGCTTCCCTTAGTAACCGACCTAATTTTCTAGCATAGACCTCTGTCTCATCCACCACAGAAGTTGGTCCAATAAAAGATCTTATCTCACTCACCTTCTCTCTCCTATATCCTGGGACTAACATGGCTACAACAACACTGCAAACATTATTAAACTATTGTAATATATGGGTAACAGCTATTTCGTTTGAAATCTAGATCCAGTTAGCTAGACTAGCAGTGTTCTATTTCCGCCTGTTGTTGCTGCTGATTACATATTGTGACTGTGTCCACATATGTTGTTCTTAGACCCCCTTCAAATCAGTAAAGAATAGTCTGATGTAGATGCTTTAACCCCATTTGGTTTTACCTATAACAAGTCCAAGAGACTGCTTTGCTGTAAGTGTATGCCTGATTTTGTTTTTGGTTTTTAAATATGTTATGGAAAAACTATCACCACTGCAATGCTACGGGACAATGAGAACTGTCTTTTTACCAATGTCAATATATCAGGGCAGGCAGGTGGGTTGGTGGTTAAAAACTTTGTTAGACATGCATCTACACCATCATTTGTTATAGATTTGTACTTAAGTGTAATTTCAGACACTAAACCACTGAGATGGGGAATTTTTCTTTTCCTCCTTACTCAATACCTGTATAAAGTAGTCTAGCATATTCTTGATGTGTACATTGCCCCATTATGGCAATTCTTTTTTTAAAAAAAATCATTAAATCATCATGTAAACTGAAAACACCCCCATCACATGAATTTTGTTATGTGCACCAATATG
>NW_020682708.1:0-5917 GCF_002925995.2 Terrapene triunguis
TATTTTGTATGTTTTATAATGTACGTAATATATTAGTATAGTAGTACATGTATATGATTTATGCATAAATAAATATACATCTATTGGGGGTGCGTGCTCAAAAATTTTTTACTGATAGGGGTGTGCGATCAAAAAAGTTTGCAGACCACTGCTTTATAGGAGGACAGTTCCATTTAATGAATACCAAACACTGCCCAAGTAACAGCCCATTCAGGGTGGATTGAATCTGGAGACCTCATTACTTCAAGAAAGGAAATTTTCAAGTAAGGCACGGATACACTTTGCTATTCGTACTTAAGTGAAATCCAAAGAACCAAACCATTGGGATTTTCATAGCAGTGTCCACTGGAGAGGGGAGAGAAGAGGAGGGAACTTTCTATATACACTTAAGGACAGATACTGAAAAAGGTAACCCTTTCCTAATAGTTATAGGATACTACAGCCTGGAGCACTTTTCAGTCAAAGGTGGCATCAGGTGATGATTAGCTGTCCAGCTTGTAGTATATGGAGACATTATGAACAGAGGACCAGGAGACTGCCTTCCTGATTTTCTCATATGAGGCACATGACCATTCTGCCCCTGAAATTGACACAGCTCTGAGGGAGTGAGCTTTGATTTTGGAAGATGAAGTTACACCCTTTGACTTGTATGCTTCTGAGATACAGTATTTTAGCCACCTGGAAATAGAAGATTTTGAAGCCTTCTTTCTCTTTGACAATGCACACACAAAAGCTTCTGAATGGAGCTGGGTAGTGAACACATACTTTAAGAGTTCTGCAGACATCCAAAGTATGTCAATTTTTCTTTGAGGTGTGATGGAGCTGGGCAGAAGTATAATTAGAGCCCTGCGTGGATACCCACTTTATATCCACGGATGCGGATATAAAGCAGATATCCGAGGAGCTGCAGGGCTCTACCAGGAACGACAGTAGCAAAAGCAGCCACACGTCGGGCCGCAACCTGCAGGAGCCACCACTCCACACGGGCAGCTCCTCTGACATGGCAGTCCACTGCGGCAGGCACCAGACTCAGCAGCTTGCATGCTCCCGGATTAGTGTGGCCAGGGACAACTGCCACAACCTATGCTCCCTCCACGTGAGGGGAAAGTGAGGAGGGAGGCACCAGCTGTGCCACTTCTGGGGCCACTGTCTATGGCAGGCCTGGAGGATTTTGTGGCTGAAGTACTGCCACTGCTTCCTGGAAACTCTCCGGCTTGGGTAAGGAGGGTGTAGGAAACTCAGTCCTGGCCAGAGAACTTGAGGGGATCCTAGGTCTCCACACAGCAGGCACAGCTCTCCATCCAGGCAATCAAACAGCTGGGAGATGCAGAAGACAGAGTGTCTGGTTTTCCGTCTCTTCTTAGCCTTCTCTGCCACACCACACTTCCTGTGTGTGGGCAGGGGGACACGGAGAGTCCAAGTGACTATGAAGAGAAAGGGAATCCCCTCTACTCTTAATGGCAGCCCCCAAGAGCGTGGTGTTACTTGTGAAAGACATGCGAAAAGGTAAAAGCAAGGACTAGCCTTGTCCAAAAACCTGCGGGCACAACATGGGTTGCTGATGCACACACAATTTAAACAGTGACTCCAGCGCTGGTATACTCAATTGCTGAAAATTGCGCTCCAGTCTGGGCAGACAGCTCACATACCAAATCTCTGGAGGTGCATCTTAATGCCGCAAAGAGAATCTTAACTGGAACATTAAAATCTACACCTATTCAGTGGCCCACTCCAGCACATATACCCCCACTCAAAATCTGGAGGGAGACACATACAGCTCGCGAGTATACAGTACTCAAACCATAGACAAATTGAACTTACCAATTCATGAGTACCTCCAGAGTCTTCCGAAGACATGCCTGAAATCTCACAAGCCTTTTTTAGGATCGGGCTAAAGCTATTAAAGCATTCTCATTCAATCCTGAGGCACACTGGAAAGAATTCTGGGATGATGCTACTGTCCCAAACAAATGCCTGATTGCTGACCCAACAAAAGAACTTTCAGGCTTCAAGCTACCCTGGAAACAATGACACGCTGAACCATCTCAGAACATTACATGGCAGATGCTGTCATCTTTTACACATCTGAAAGATGAGGCCCAATGTAACTGCGGACACCAATTACAAATTAGGGACCTCATTATAAAAGAGCGTCTGCATCGATCATTTGCTGGTGCCATCTCAGACTTCCACCAAGCCACTTGCAAAGTTACTCACTGGCTCAGTAATCTGGACTTGGTGATTTGAATTTTGATATTCACCTCTCTTGCCATACAAAAGATGAACAACAGCCTGGAGATTTTAAGCCTTTCGCCCCCACCCCATTTTGCTCTAGAGTGCATAGGAGCTGGTATACCTCCCCTGCCTATAGCTAAAGACAGTAAACTGGCAGCTTCTCAGTAGTGGAGCCACATGTCCCCTGCCACTGACTGACTGGTCTGGTCAGCCTCCAAGGTTGCATCAAGCAGACTCCAACATCATGGATCGTGGACCTCGTTACAAATAAGAAGTCATCCCTATAGAAAATTATTTCTTAAGAGTCAGTAGGACTGTTCTTTTTTTAAGGAGACTGATGAAGGGGACACACATAAAATCATTCACCTTCTGTAAGAACCCAGCTGGCTGAGTAGAAATTGGTTCTGAGGAAAAAATAATTATTTTGAGTACATCACTGGAGAACTACACAAAGTTTTAACCTTCACTCTCCTTTCCTTTTTTAAATGTTATTTTGCCTGAAAATCACCAAACATTTTGGGGAAAATACTCCCTTAGTAGAAAAGAAATTGTGATATGTTTTCTTATGAGTCAGAAAAGACAAAGCTGAGAGAGGAGTGTCTCAACCAAAGAGTACCAAAATTCTTTCCTGCTTGAGTTCATCTTCGCTAGGAAAAAAAGGTGTTAGGTAACACGTAGTAACTAACACAAGGTAAAATCCTAGTGAAAACAAAGCTGTCTATAGTTTTAACATGAGTTAGTGGGTTGAGGTAAACCCTAGGCTCCCTAGTCTTTACCTCCAACCTTCTAACTTGTGTTAAAACTACAACTTCTTTGTCTTCACTCAGATTTTACCTCATTTTAGTTATCGTGAGTTAGGGACACACCCTGTTTCCTAGAGAAAACAAGGCCTTTGTGATCAAATTAAAGATAAGGCTGTAAGAAAGATGTGAAGTTTTGGTTCAAGAGTTGTGGCAATGGTTTGTTAAAGTTGCGGTTCAAGGCACACAGCCTATCTCCCAAAGCAGGGCAGCAGCACAGAAGAAATGTCACATGTCCTGCTTGGTTCTCAAAGGCAAGCAATGACAGAGGGGTAGGTGAGCCAAATTTGAGTGGTGTTATGACCACGTGCATCTGGTCACAACACTACTCACTCAAATTTACGGCAACTATAAAAAGTTATGGGGTATATTAAAAGTTGTGATTTCCGCAACAAAATTGCAGCCCACTTTTCTAACAGCCTTAGTTAAACAGCAATCCAGATGTCCAGAATGAGATTACACAATGCAATGTACAGAAATCTATCTCAACTTTGAAAATTGCTTTGTCAGAGAGCTACATCTATATTTATGTATATATCTGGCTGAGATTTTCCTGCTCTTTAGTACCTATGGGTTGAGAGTAACTTTACTTTTGGGAAAGAAAATGCTGATGAATTTCCTGCTTTGATATTTTACTTATAACAATTACTGCAGGTCATATGGTTTGGTTACAAATCCATGAGTTTAAGTCTAACATGATATAGCCAATACCATTCACAAATTCACCAACAGTACCAAACAAGCAAGTCTTTCTCTGAAAGCCAGACATCACTAGGTGCTACAGTAACTCTTGAAAACAAATATGCACCATAAAAGTTAGTGGCTGGCATATAATTTATCTTGCAATTTGCTATTATGAGTTTCTACTAATAAAATTACTTTTACTGGCACGAACCTCTCCAGTGTACATGTGAGCAGTGCCTATTTCTTCATTTTGTGCCATGACTTTTCTGCTGCTCTCATTGATACACAAATTGCATCATGGCTCAAATAGTAAGTATCAAGATTCTTTCTTTCTAGCCATCTTATCATCCCACATTGTAAATAAGGACACTCCTTGAGTCAGCTGGTAAAGGTACTTAAGATCAATGCAATCCCTTTGTCCACTGCTGGAAACCCTAATGCATTATCCCTGGGACAACCCACCTCCATATGCTAGGGCACTGAGGGAGTTCCAAAGTCATCCAGGATTTCAAGTCTCCCATGCACTAGGCTAACTATCTCTCTAGAACTTTGTAATATCTACCAATTGCTTTTCATCAAGCATTTGGAAGGATAGAGAAGACAAATAGCGGATATGTAGCTTAACAACATGTCTATTTTGAACTCATGGCAGAGAAGCACTGATTTCATGATCAGTGCTGATACAGAGGAGAGATCTAACTAGACAGATTTGTGTCCCTTCCAATAGAATAATTTTTTTTAATATAAAAATATTTTTTAAGATCTGATCTGACATTTTAACAAAAATAACCAAAACTACAATAGAGAAACATTACTAATATACACTTATTTATATTTGACTATTTTAGAGTCTCATTTTATAGCCCTGAATTGGCTATCTAGAGTCCCACTTCAATGTGTATATAGCATGAGTTTCATAAAACAATCAGCTGCTTGTTACAGATCAGCTGTACTTCTAATGAAAAATACAAAATATTTTCAGTTAAGTAAACACAATTTGAACAAACCACTTCAAAGCACACCCTATTACAATGTACCTAGCTAAACAGGGGGAAAAGTCTAATTTGAAAATGTACTGCATATGAAAAAAAAATATGCAAAACAAGTTATATATGATGTACAGAGTTCTTAGTTTATGTAAGGACTGTCCAATCTCATATGTTTGGAAAGCACCCAGCACATTACAGACTCTACCACAAATAAATAAGAATAATATAATGTAAACCAGGAAAAGGAACAGATTAGACAATTGCTATTGGTGTCAAGTAGGCATAGGTTTTATTTAAGAACTTTCAGTTAATTTTGAAACAGGCTTAATACAGTTTGTGATTGAATAAAAGCCACGAGACCTATTTAGTGAACGTAATAAAATGTGATTTTATTTTACGTAACACTAGCTTCAATGGTTTGTAGTTTCTTATAAACTTGTGATCAGTCACAAGGCCCCATGTCTTTTGAAATAATCATTTCATTTCAAGGGAAGCATTCCCCCCCCCAATATAAATATATTTGCACATGCCTACACACCATACTTTACTGGAAAGGCACACAATTTTTTAATCATTTCCTTCCTGTATAGCATTCACAGATTACTGTTTTAAATTTTTTACAAATTTCAATAATTTTTGTTTGTTAAAGGTGTCACAGGAGTATTTACTGCTCTTGCTTCCCTACCTGCTACTGCTTCACTATATGACAGACTTTTTATACAAAGCCTTTCATCTCAGAAAATCCCAGTATGCTTTACAAATTATACATTTAAAAATTAACTCATTCACCACTCATCCACCACCATGTGTTCCATCCCTCATTCCTCTGGGGTGGAACACATGAATCCATTTACCAGCACACAGAAAAAATATATACATTTAAATAGGGTTACCATATGTTGTGCCTCCAAATGGAGGACACTCCATGGGGCCCGGCCCCGCCCCCAGCCCCGCCCACGCCCCTGCCCCAACTCCGCCCCCTCCCCAAAGTCTCCGCCCCCTCCCCTGCTTCCCGCGAACATTTGATTCGGGGGAAGCCTGAAGCAGGTAAGGGGGAGTGTGGGGGGAGGAGGCGCGGCCCAGGCTGGCCCCCCCCGGCGGCTCCAGCCTGGGTCGGCTCGGGCCCTGGGGTGCCGGCCCCGGCCCCCGGCCGACCACCCCCGGCCCGCCCAGCACTGCCGGCCCCCGGCAGCCCGGCGCACCCCCCGG
>NW_020682709.1:0-3391 GCF_002925995.2 Terrapene triunguis
TACAATATTGTACTCAGAACGGAGTGTCTTCTTTAATTGTGTTTGATTTGTGCTGACCCATTTTCCTAGGTAAGGTGTGTTCCAAAAGAGAACCAGATCATTTAGCTCAATAACCAAATTGGAATGGTTTAAATATGAAGCCATGAAATCACATCTTTTGGTGTCCTTTGCTATGGATGAAGAAGAAAAGAGAGTTTCAAGCTTTGTCTGCCTAACAGGATCGCTGCCAAGATTTACATATTGATGATGCTGTGGGTAGAGAAGGAATGAATATTTCCAAGTAGAAAATCCTTTTCAGCAAACCCAACACTGAGCTGCGTAAATAAGAATGCTGCCGGCTAAAATTAATTGTTAGTTATTGGCTTATTTTGTCCCTTATACTTTTGCTGTTACAGATCATGCAACATAATTTAAATGCACTAAATACAAAACTACAATTTCATTACAAGCCTCTTGGTTAGTTTTCACTTGTTTTGCGATTTAATACTAAAGTCCCAGTTTAATGACCTGTTTGCCTTAGCCTTTGTCATTGTTCTATTGAGTTTTTCTGTTGTGAGCTTATTTCAAACCATCTCTTCTGGTTTTACTTTAACACGAAGGTATTGTTTTTAGAAGATCAATAATCTCCATCCAGAAAGATTCTTTTCTCCCATCCTTTTGGTGCATAGACAAAGTTGAACTTTTTTTTTTCTGTCTGAGTGGATCACCCTGGCTGAGAAATGTTGCATTTGATGTGATCGTAACATCTGATGCTGTAAATATATTTTAAGGTAAATAAATATACTGCCAGTGGCATTTGATTTGAAAGTTAATAGCTCAATCCCTTTGTATCACTGTATGTTCAAGTTTGGTGACCTGGAGGGAATGAGCATGCCTCATCGGCATACGCAGCCTCTGGTCAGCTAGACTGACCTCCACTTACCGGAATTTGTTGCCTTTGGAGAATATGGATGCCCGGCAGGTCCATAAAGCTCACTGCAGGGAACCTTTGGGAAATGAGGGGAGAAATACATCTTCCTAACAATTATCTAGACTGGCTAATTTTCCAAGTTATTTCATTTAATTTTTTGTCTTGGTCACCAAAAGAGCCAACCATCTTAATCCAGATGTGTCTAAAGCAAATTCAGTCTCCAAACTGCACAATATGAAATAGCCTCCCAATTCCACCACCCCCTTCTCCCGCCCCCCACCTCCAAGATTATCTTTCTCTTGCGCTGCCTGCAGAGCCCAGCTGCTGTAATACAGGCTGAAATGCTGCTTTTATCCTAGTTTGTGTAGATGGCTGGTGGGTAAATCAATTGGAGTGAAAGGCTTGTATTGTCTCTCTTTGCTGCATGTCACAAGCACAAATATTTTCATTTTCATGCTTTGCTTGGAGGAGGCTGAAGCCTTTGGCACAAGCCACTTCTGCTTGTTTGACCTCCTTTGTGTGTACGGAATGGTGAGGAGTAGCTCTGAGAAATACCGAACAAAACTATCAAAATAGCAAGAGAAAAGGTCAGGAAAGGATCCTGCTCCCCGTAGACATCAGAAGCATCTGTAAGCGATGATATTTAGCATGTCCTGCCTGAGCAGTTAAGTCATCAAAGACACTAGTACCTACAGGTAGGAAATATTCTTGGAGGAAGTTGAATGGATTGCATTGTACACTGCTGCCATGCTGGAGATGGGAGGGAGGCCAGAGCCAAGAACTTTTGGCCTCCAGTAGATGGATGCTGCTGCCCTTTCCAAGTGAGGCTCTCTATTTATAAGCTGGGGCCCATGGGGTAATATTGCCACCTTGGAGGAGAATGTTGATGTATGGGAAAATGGAGTTGTACCAAAGACAGAGCTAGAATTAGGCACAAGCAATGCAATGGTCTCTTGGGCCTCCATGATTTTGCCTGTGCGCAGGCTTGTGCTGACTCAGTCATTCAGAAGCTGGGCCAATAGCTCTCTCACTCTGGGATGAGAGTGAGAGAGGTAATTTTCCCTCTTCTCTCTCAGCAGTGGGGTCTGAAGGGGGTGTAATTTTTATTTATTTTGTGTTTTTATTAAAGCACCTAGTAGCCCTAGTTATATACTGGGATCCCATTGTGCTAGGCACTGTACAAACACAGAATAAAAAAAGTCAATACTGCCCCATTGGACAATTGGGGCAACCTGTAATTCCAACCCTTGTCAAGGGAAAAAGGCACTGTTCCTGGAAATGCATGAAGGAAGCCAGTGCTCAGTCACTCAAGGTCTCCAGTGTAAAACAACCCCTTGTTCTGTTGGTTTGATACTAGAGTATGTACACAGAACAGTGGACTTGTGTGACTCAGATCAAATAAATAAATATATATGGAGATATACCTATCTCATAGAACTGGAAGGGACCCCAAAAGGTCATTGAGTCCAGCCCCCTGCCTTCAATAGCAGGACCAATTTTGCCCCAGATCCCTAAGGCCCCCTCAAGGATTGAACTCACAACCCTGGGTTTAGCAGACCAATGCTCAAACCACTGAGCGATCCCTCAGAAACAAGTGACTTTGCCAGATCCCAAAGATGAATCCAAACCCAGGACAATAAGGTGATTTAGTAAGGACATGAGCTGAGTCTTGTTTTGGGGGGAGGGATAGCTCAGTGGTTTGAGCATTGGCCTGCTAAACCCAGGGTTGTGAGTTCAATCCTTGAGGGGGGCCACTTGGGGATCTGGGGCAAAATCAGTACTTGGTCCTGCCAGTGAAGGCAGGGGGCTGGACTCAATGACCTTTCAGGGTCCCTTCCAGCTCTATGAGATGGGATATCTCCATTAATTATTATTATTGTTATAGATTTTTCATGGTCCCTTGGTTTCATCTGCCTTTCTCAATGTGCTTCTGCTTCCATCACCTTGTACTGCATTCAGAGTCTACTCCTGGGGGAATTCTGCATCACTGTGCATCCGCAGAATTCATGTCCCCTGCAGATTTCTTTGCTTTCCCGCAGAAAAATGACTTCTGATGGGGGAGCAAAGGGAAGCTGCAAGAACAGTCATGCACCCCTCCCCGGCAGCACAGGCAGGTTGGTTTGGGCACCTGGAGCAGCCAACAGAGAAGTGGTGTGTAGTCATGCATGAGAGAGAGAGAGGCTCTGTCCCTCTCACTCACTATTGTGTCACACTCAGCATGGAGGGGCAGGGCTTCGGGGTGTGTCTGAGGAGGTAGGTGTGGTGCAGGCTGTCCCCTCATGCAGAGCAGAATGTACCAGCAGCCTCCCTGCTTAGTGAATTGTTCCCATTGTCTTTGTGAATTTCCCCAGGAGCATAAAACAGGTGTAAAAGTTTTAAGGCTCCCTTACATGCCCAGAGTGGATAGTATGGCCTTATAAATGCTTATGGCACCTTAGTGATTAGAACTGGTTTAAATTTTTGGACTGAAAAAATTTCTTA
>NW_020682710.1:0-2247 GCF_002925995.2 Terrapene triunguis
GCCCGAGCGCTCTGGCTTCGGGCAGCCCCCATGCCTCCGGACCCCGAGCTGCCGGCCAGGCACTTCCCCTCCCGGGCTCCAGCTGGTCTGCTCCTCACCTGACTCTTCGGCTCTGTTTAAGAGCCAAGCTGCCCGAGCGCTACCGGCTTTGGGCAGCCCCCTTGCCTCCGGACTCTGCGCCGCCGGAGCAGAGCAGCTGGAGCCCGGGAGGGGAAGTGCCCGGCCGGTATTTTTCCCGGACATGTTCGGCTTTTTGGCAATTCCCCCCGGACGGGGGTTTGATTACCAAAAAGCCGGACATGTCCGGGAAAACCGGACATATGGTAACCCTAAGCATCCAGCTAAGAGACTTGAATCCAGAAGATCCTTATCTGTATGCAGCAGCCTTATTAACAGAGCATCCTCTCTGCTTGAGCTGGTAGGCACCTGTACTAGACTTTTCTGAGATGTGAATCTGCAGTGGTTTTAAAGCTCTTTAAAGCAGGGCCCATATCTTCTTTTATGCCACCCTGAGTACTCTGTTGGCACTCGATAAAGAATCATCTTAAATCACTGTCTCTGTGCTGCCCTAGTATCACTGCACAGGACCTTACTAAGTACTGGCCTTATTTTCTGAACTGTAAATTCCTCTTTCTCATTTGTGATAAGAGGCACAATGGACTGATTTTTACACAGAATATCTGCTTCAAGCTCCAGCTGTGAATCTAGTGATGCAGTTATGAACAAAAAACAAAAGTGCAAGAAATGTGCTCACAAATGAGACAAGACTTTCTTTAAATATGACTTCACCAGTGATTTTTGTCAAGAACGAAGACAGGCCAAAATGTCTGCTATGTCACACAGTGTTATCTAGCGAAAGCATGATGCCTAATAAACTTAAATGACATTTGGAAACGTTTCACAAAGATGACATAGGAAAACCAAGGTCATTTTTCCAGTGCTGGAAAGAAGAACTTTCGCATTAACTAATACAATTCAAGAGAGCCATGTCAGTCTCTGACCACGATGAAAAGGCATCATTTGAGGTGAGTTACTGCATTGCACAGGCCAAGAAGCCTCACACAATTGGAGAAACTTTGATTTTGCCAGCTGCAATCAATATCATGAAGATAGTATGTGGGAAAACTGAGGTCATACCACTATCCATCATAGTGAAGCGAAGAATTGAGGCAATAGGAGCAGTCCAGGAAAACACACTGGTGGAGCATCTGAAAAACATGGATGCTGTTGCTCTTCAGTTGATGTGAGCACTGAGGGTCGTTATGCACATTTCCTGGCCTTTGTGAAATACACATGGGAAGGTGCAATTCTCGAAGATGTTCTGTTTTCTCTCCCTCTTGCCGGACACGGGATGGTACAAGGAATGTTCGAGGTGCTACAAGGAATGTTCGATGTGCTACATGGCTTACATGCAAAACAAAAACATCCCATGTGATCTCATTAGTGGGCTTTGGAACAGATGGAGCTTTGTCTATGTCAGGCCACAAATCAGGTCTGTGTACCTTGGTAAAGAAAGTTGCTCCATCTACTGTGTGGACTCACTGCAGAATTCACAGAGAACAAGTGGCATCTAAAGCTCTGAATTCAGAGCTAGGAGAAGTTTTGCCCAGGTCTCATCTATTGTGAACTATATTAAAACTCAGCCTCTTCATGAAAATCTATTTGCAAAACTGTGTGAAGACATGGGGTCTTATCATGAGGTGTTGCTGTTTCACACTGTAGCTCATTGGCTCTTGAGAGGAAAAGTACTGGGATGATTTTTTGAATTGAGAGACGAGATGGACTGCAAAAAGAGTGAATTCATTGATTTTCTGTGTGACCAAAGGAAGATGTGCCTTCTTGTCTATGTCACAGACATATATGGGAAACTGAATGAATTGACAGGTTTCAGAGTAGCAGCCGTGTTAGTCTGTATCCGCAAAAAGAACAGGAGTACTTGTGGCACCTTAGAGACTAACAAATTTATTAGAGCATAAGCTTTCGTGGGCTACAACCCACTTCTTCGGATGCATATAGAGTGAAACATTGAGGAGATATATATACACACATACAGAGAGCATGAACAGGTGGGAGTTGTCTTACCAACTCTGAGAGGCCAATTAAGTAAGAGAAAAAAAACTTTTGAAGTGATAATCAAGATAGCTCAGTACAGACAGTTTGATAAGAAGCAAGTGTGAAAATACTTACAAGGGGAGATAGATTCAATGTTTGTAATGGCTCAGCCATTCCCAGTCCTTATTTAATCCT
>NW_020682711.1:0-4135 GCF_002925995.2 Terrapene triunguis
GGGGCGGGGCCAGGGCCCGTGGAGTGTGCTCTTTTTTTATTTTTTAAATATGGTAACCCTAGGATGCTTGCACAGTCAGATGTTGCAAAATGCAAAATTGGATCCACAAAACCACCTGCACACAGCCAATGTGTCCTGACCTGCTCCACAAACGTTGCACCAAGAGGCCACCATTTTACAAAATTGCAGCCTCTGCACAATACATGTGAAACCATGCTGTGTGGAGGCCAGGGCCGGTGCAAGGATATTTTGCACCCTAGGCAAAACTTCCACTTTGCACCCCCCCACACACCCGGAGCATCGCTTATTATAAATTTTCAAAAATGAATACAGTGGAGTCACATCCAGCGCAGGGGTTAGGTTCTAAGATCAGCGCATAAGAGGAAAATTGCGTATAGTGAAAATGACCATAAAGTACAGTACACACAGTATACACTAGAACAGGGGTCCTCAACCTACGGCATGCCCGCCAAAGGTGGCATGCAACCTGATTTTTTTTTAATGGCAGGCTGCGGGTCCCGGCCACCGCTGAGCCTGCTGCCAGCATAGGGTTCTGTTCACTCAGCTGCCAGCTGGGGTCCCAGCCGCCGGCCCCACTCAGCCCACTCAGGGCCGGCAGCGGGCTGAGCGGGGCCAGTGGCTGGGACCTCAGCCCTCTGCCAGCCGGGGTCCCAGCCAGTGGCTCTGCTCAGCTTCCTGCCGGCCTGGGTGATCAGAACCCCAGGCCGGCAGGGGGCTGAGCAGGGCCGGCGGCCGGGATCCCGGTTGCCAGGAACTGGTGGACGGAACCCCAGACAGTCTGGGGTCCCGGCCGCCGGCCCCACCCAGCCCGCTGACGGTTTGGGGTTCCATTCACCCAGGGCGGCAGGAGGCTGAGCGGGGCCAGTGGCCAAGACCCTGGCTGGCAAGGGGCCGGTAGCCGGAACCCCAGATTGTCAGCGGGCTGAGCAGGGCTGGCAGCCGGGACCCCAGACCGGCAGCGGGCTGAGCTGCTCAGCCTGCTGCCGGTCTGGGGTTCCGTCCGCCGGCTCCTGCCAGACGGGGTCCCAGCCGCCGGCCCCGTTCAGTCTACTCAGCCCGCTGCCAGACGGGGTCCTGGCCGCCAGATCCGCTCAGCATCCTGGCGGCCTGGGTGAACGGAACCCCAGCCCAGCAGGAGGCTGAGCAGGGCCGGCGGCCAGGACCCCGACTGGCAAGGGGCTGGCAGCCGGAACCCCAGACCGGCAGCGGGCTGAGCGGGGCTGGCGGCTGAGACCTCAGCCTGCTGCCAGGAGGGGTCCCAGCCGCCAGCTCTGCTCAGCCTCCTGCTGGCCTGGGTGAACGGAACCCCAGGCCGGCGGACGGAACCCTGGGTGAACGGAACCCCAGACCATTCACCAAGGCCGGCAGAAGGCTGAGCAGAGCCGGCTGGGACCCCAGCGGGCTGAGCGGGGCTGGCGGCTGGGACCCCGGCTGGCAGGAGCCGGCCCTGCTCAGCCCGCTGCCAGCTGAGTGAACGGAACCCCAGGTCGGCAGCAGGCTCAGCGGCAGCCGGGACCCGCAGCCTGCCATTAAAAAAAAAAAAATCAGCTCGCGTGCCACCTTTGGCATGCGTGCCGTAGATTGAGGACCCCTGTTCTAGTGTATACTGTACTTTATGGTAATTTTCACTATACGCAATTTTCCTCTTACGCGGTGACTTTAGAACCTAGCCCCCGCGTAAGATGTGACTCCACTGTAGTGTAAAAAAAAAAATGGGAGCACCACTTTTTGGCGCTCCCAAATCTTGGCGCCCTAGGCAGCCGCCTAGTTCGCCTTGTGGTTACACCGGCCCTGGTGGAGGCTGCCATTTTGTATATCATTTCAGGTCATGACCTACAGTTTGGGGACTGCTGCTCCAGTTCAAACAGGAATTCATTCAGGAAGTTCTATGGCTTCTGTTATGTAGATGATCAGAGTGGTCCATTCCAGCCTTATAACACTGCTCTACAGCCAAAATGCTTCTGAAATAAATGTAGTCAAACTTTACTAATTCTGGGTCACTGAGAATGAAAATGATGCTTAAAATTGTTGATTGACTCTAGTTTTCAAGATATGCTATTGGGTCAGTATATACGACCCTTGACTTGGGAATGGCGGAGGATAAGTGAGTTATAAAGGGAAGGGATCTCAATTTAAACCAGAAATGACTAAAATACATCTTTGACTGGATCTATGAATAAATCTATGACTGGGTTTGGACAGTACTTGCTTTTTAGGCAAAACAATGAATGATGCAATCTGAAGCTGGTATTGCGTCATACATGATAGGAATTGCATCATGTTATTCCTAGAAGTCATGGATGATGCAATCATAACGAAGCTTACATCACTCTGCTGAACAAATTGCCCTATATCAGCTCTAGAAATCATACAGTGTCGTGCTCGTTTATTTGTCAGTGTTTGATTTTGCAAAGGGACACATTTCTGGTTAGCCAAAGTGAGCAGAGATGCCTCGTACTTGTGTGAACAGTGCAGATAACTTCTGCTATGTTTGTGGTGAAGTGACTTTTGCATCACAAAAGCGCAGTATAACCACTATGGTTAAGAAAGCCTATCACCTTTATTTTGGCTGCAAAATTGGAGATCAGGACAAGAGGTGGGCCCCACACATATGCTGCAACACTTGTGCAACAAATCTTCGCCAGTGGTTGAACAGGAAAAGGAAATCTATGCCTTTTGCAGTGCCAATGATTTGGAGAGAGCCAACAGATCATACCAGCAATTGTTACTTCTGCATGGTGCCTCCAGTTGGGAAAGGTGTGTCAAAGAAGAAAAAGTGGACTGTGCATTATCCAAACATTCCATCAGCTATACGCCCAGTACCCCACGGAGAAGGACTGCCGGTTCCTGATGCACCAGAATCATTCTCACTTGAGTCAGACGAGGAAGAGGAAGAGGATGAAACTTCTGGTCCTGAACCATCAATGTCACATGACCCACATTTTCTCCCATCCTCCTCCTCTGAACCACACCTCATAACACAAAGTGAACTGAATGACCTTGTCAGGGATTTGGAACTACCCAAGAGTAAGGCAGAGCTGTTGGGCTCCAGACTACAGCAGTGGAATCTCCTGGCAGGTGATGTTAGGGTTTCCATGTTCCGTGACCGTCAAAAGGCTCTTGTCCCATTCTTCTTCATGGAAGGTGATCTTGTAGCCTGCAACAACATCGATGGTGTGATGGCAGCCCTCAACATCGTTCACGATCCAGATGAGTGGAGACTGTTCATTGATTCATCGAAGACGAGTCTTAAAGCTGTTTTACTGCATAATGGCAATGTTTTGCCATCAATTCCAGTTGGTCATGCAGTCCATAGGAAGGAAACCTATGACAACATGAAACAACTTTTGAGGTGCATAAACTATGACCAACATCAGTGGCAGCTTTGTGGCGATTTGAAGGTTGTTGCTCTCTTGCTTGGTCTGCAGACTGGATACACAAAGTACTGCTGTTTTCTCTTCGAATGGGATAGTCGTGCAAGAGATTCCCACTACATCAAGAAAGATTGGCCACTCCGACAGTCATTGGAGCCTGGGAGGAAAAGTGTTCAGCATCCACCACTTGTTGAATCAAGGAAGATTTTGTTACCACCCTTACACATCAAGCTGGGTCTGATGAAGAACTTTGTCAAGGCCATTGACAAAACACAAGCAGCTTTCAAGTACCTCCGTGGAAAATTTCCAAGGTTAAGTGAAGCCAAGAGAAAGGAAGGTGTCTTTGTTGGTCCTCAGATTCGTGAACTTCTTCGAGATGATGCATTTGACCATGCACTGCGTGGCAAGGAAAAGACGGCATGGAAAGCCTTCCAGTTAGTGGCAATAAATTTTCTCAGAAACAACAAGGCAGACAACTACAGGTTGTTGGTGGAAAACCTCCTCAAGGCATACAAAAGCCTTGGTTGCAACATGTCACTAAAAGATACATTTTTTGCACTCTCATCTAGATTTTTTTCCACCGAACTGCGGAGCAGTGAGCGACGAGCACGGCGAGCGATTTCACCAGGACATTGCAACAATGGAGAAACGCTATCAGGGCAAATGGAGCCCATCAATGCTTGCAGACTATTGCTGGACAATGACAAGAGATGCTCCATTTAATGAATACAAGAGACAAG
>NW_020682712.1:0-4829 GCF_002925995.2 Terrapene triunguis
GAAAGTGCCGCCCCAAGCACATGCTTGGAGTGCTGGTGCCTAGAGCCAGCCCTGGGTACTAAGCAATTTTATACTGTCTGTGTCTGGTGAAAGTTTCCCTGCCTGTGCAGAATGTATGAAGGAAGAACTGAAAAAACATTTATTTAGTTGGTGTAATTGGAGATTACCTCCTCTCCCCCCCTTAGAATTCAATTCTGGCTCAGCTCTAAACACATTAAAACCTAACACGGATTATTTACCCTGCTGTGTGTTTGCCTGTGAAGTGTATTGGTGCAGATATAGATCAGAGACAGTTTTTGAGTGTCCATCTGTAGGCAGGTTGGGCCTGAGCTTCACAAGTGCTGAGCACCAGCAGTTTCCAGTGACCCCCCAACTGGAGATCTGGGTGTTCATCAGCTCTATAAATTCAGACCTGAAGGCTAGCAGGTTGTGCACCCAAAAAGGGGGCACCAACAATGAGTGGACGCTTAAAAATGTGGGCCATATTTTGTCCTAAGGAACACGCACACAACCCCAGGGAAATCAGTGGGATAGTAAAAGAGTAACTCAAGGCAGAACTTGACCATTGTATACAAATGAATGGGAGATCTTGGATCAGAATCTGATGTCTGGTGGTTGTTCTAAAAGATTAATACAAAATGGGCTCAGTGCCAGATTAAGCAATCACTTGTCCCTAGACAAACATACACTTCTGGGCTTCCCTACTGGCCAGGTAACTAGATGCTCCCATGGTATGGATGCATTTATATTGATCCTGTCCTGGCCAGCATAAGTGCACTAGTGATTTACTCACCCAAGCAGATCTGGCTCCTGCTGCATGGATGTTGCTTAGTTAACCCTCTCCTATCCAGCTCAGTCAGTGACTGGTTCCTGCTGAACTAGTAGCCCTCTCATGTCCGCTCTCAGCTGGGCTCTCCACCATCCCTCTTCTGGCCGATTTCTCCATGCAGGCACTCACTGCAGTGCCACATACTTGTAGCTGGTCTTGAGGCTCCTGAAGGCAGAGCAGAGCAGACATGGGCTGCTGGAAGTGGGGCGAGGCTGGCCAGGCCCCTACAGGGCTGAGGAGTGCTGGTAAAGGAGCTGGTCCCACAGCAGTGGTGAGGAGGAGCTGTGCCGGCTGCTGCATTTCCCACTCGCTTTTGGCCTGGCTGCCCCCCATCATGATGCAGGAGGTGGCCAGGCCAAATCTGAGTGAGTGACATTGTGACCTGGCACCAGGGCCGGCTCCAGGCACCAGCGCAGGAAGCAGGTGCTTGGGGTGGCCATTGGAAAGGGGCGGCACGTCCGGCTCTTCGGCGGCAATTCGGCGGTGGGTCCCTCAGTCCCTCTCGGAGGGAAGGACTCGCCACCGAATTGCCGCCGAAGAATAAAGCGGCGGCGGTAGAGCTGCCGCCGAAGTGCCGCTGATCGTGGCTTTTTTTTTGTTTTGTTGCTGCTTGGGGCAGCAAAAACGCTGGAGCCGGCCCTGCCTGGCACATGGGATTGCTGTGCCAATCAGGTTGGTCCCCACACTAATTTGGGACCTAGGTATGTGCCTAGTTTGCCTGTGCATTAATCCGGCCCTGGGTTGGGTCTTCTGCAAGACATTGTAGCTTGGAATTTAACACAAATAGACCACATACTGTTTCTGCCCTCCCATCCCATGCAAGTTCATTGACTTCAGTGGTGGGGAGGGGGGGCAGAATTTAGTCCAAACTGAGCTGCCATGACTCTCCAGATCTAAATCCAAACAGATGACAGCCTTACCTTGGTGGCAAGAGGCAATTCATTAGGAGAAGGTGTGACAATGCGGTTCTGGCGGAACCCAACTGAGAGTGCCAACTCAGGACAAATTGCTCCAATAGGGCAGTTACAGCCCAAGGCTGGGGTTTTTCCACCTCTAGGGCAAACTAAACCAGCCAGACTAAGAGGACTTCGGTCTCACCCCACTGGCTAACCGCAAGTCTCACAAGCAATCTCCTTAGACACTCCAGTTTCCCAGCATCACCACCAGTACCACTCGTTATGGGGATAAATGGTTATGAAAACCAAGACCCCAGTAAAAGAAAAAGGTTCTCCTGATCCCAAAGGACCAAGCCCCAGACCCAGGTCAATCTACAAATCAGATCTTACCCACAAATCACGCTGTTGCCAATCCTTTAGAATCTAAAATCTAAAGGTTTATTCATAAAAGGAAAAAGATAGAGATGAGAGCTAGAATTGGTTAAATGGAGTCAATTACATACAGTAATGGCAAAGTTCTTGGTTCAGGCTTGCAGCAGCGATAGGATAAACTGCAGGTTCAAATCAAGTCTCTGGAATACATCCCCCGCTGGGATGGGTCCTCAGTCCTTTGTTCAAAGCTTCAGCTTGTAGCAAAGTTCCTCCAGAGGTAAGAAGCAGGATTGAAGACAACATGGAGATGAGGCATCAGCCTTACATAGTCTTTTCCAGGTGTAAGAACACCTCTTTGTCCTTACTGTGGAAAATTACAGCAACATGGAGTCTGGAGTCACATGGGCGAGTCCCTGCATACTTTGCTGAGTTACAAGGCGTATCTGCCTTCTCTCAATGGGTCCATTGTATAGCTGATGGTCCTTAATGGGCCATCAAGCAGGCTAGGCAGAGCTAACACCAGTTTGTCTGGGATGTCCCCCAGCAGCATAGCATAAGTTTGAAATACAGACAGTATAGAGCCAATATTCATAACTTCAACTACAAAATTGATACACACATATAGACAGCCTAATTATAACCAGTAAACCATAACCTTGTCTTAGACACCCCATTTGACCCCCTTTATACAAGATCTGGGTGCCACTACAGGATCTTGGTTGCACCAATGATCTATATGGTCCCAGATTATATCAATAACGTCACAGAAGGAAATAAGCGGGGGGAAGGGGCAACCATTGTGCTTAGCCCCTGCCATTTCAAACTAAGGCTGATTTTTAAAATGTAGTTGTTTAGACTAAAAGCTAATGAATGTATTAAGCTGCAACTGGCAGCCCACTAAAAGTATATTTCTGTATAAAAATATAGTATCATGAAAAAAAATGCTCTAGTTTCTTCAGCCTGGAAAATCCACAGGAGCACTGCATAAATAATCACAAATCTGCCTGAGCACTTTCTGGAGGAGCCTCTTGCCCCAGCCTGACTCATCACAGACAAATGCTTAATAGGTGGTGGCTGGAAAATCCCAGGGAAAGCAGGCGATTTTTATGAGATGAGCACTGATTGTACAGGACCCTGCAGCTGTTGCTGACCTGTCTCTTCCAGAGAAGGAGGATTATTACATAAGAGACAATGCTAGAGACATTGTACGAAAAGTTGCATCTTAATTTCTTTCCCTGTAAAAGAAAAAGATTTGCAGAAGAAATGACATGGGTAATTGGCAGTTGGCTCCTTCTGTAGCTTGTTTGGGAGAGATTCATTTTTATTCTTTTCAAAATATTGTATATAGGGTCTTTACATATACGCCCCACACCCACACATGTATGTATGGCTGCATTCCCTCCTCAGTTCCTCTCCTCCTATCCCACCCTCTTTGTCCTTAAAATGGACTGTCCTAACTGAGAGAAAGAGACGATTTGTCTTCTAAATGCTTCCTGTGCGTGTCAGCAGCGGCTCTTCTCTTGTTAATTGTCTAAGCTTTTTGTTTCTTCAATATCCAGGGGTAGCATCCCTTCAGAGCATGTGTTGAAGAGTGTGAATGTAATACCATAATCCCTTAATGCTTTTGTTTGCTAAGTATTGCTTTTTCTCTCACTCCCCTGGTGATGTCAGCTGCTTCTGCTCTCTATTTTTGTCTGATTTCTCCATAAAATCCCCCCTATAGCTGATGCGGCGCACTGAGCAGCTTGTTCGTCGGTAACCACGACAACCAGAATGACATCAGCAAGAGGATTCAACATCACAGCGAGGACTCCAATCTAATGAAATGCCACTAATGCCTTTTTAAGTGTAGTTAAAATATTTCTGATACAAAAAAGAGGGGTGGGGGTGGGGGGCAGGGAAAGTTCGCTTTTCATTTTGACTGTCTATGCAGTGATAATACCAAGTTTTCCCCAGGCTCCGTCGGAGTGTCAGTTTCTGTCAGAAAGCATTCTCTCCTAGCCCCAAAGCATTCATCTGCACCTGTCTCTCTGCAAGAACCAGCTGCAGATGTCTGGGTGGTCACTAACTGACTTGCAGCTGTGGGATAATAGTGGGACTCACCTATCCCAATTCGGTCTCAAAAGGAAACACAGCTCACTTTTATATGTCATCATTCAATCCAGATTTACCTCTCCATGTCCTTTCATTCCTCATGCATGGAGCAAGGGTTGCTCTGCTCCAGGTCACTAGGAGTGTAGAATGTCACATTTCATTTCACTTCCAAAATGCGCGAATGTGGAGTAAAGGTCAGAGGAAGCAGAGTGGGAAAATGGAGTGAGCATTCCCTGGCTCCTGGTAAACAAAGGGTTAATGTGCTCAGCTTCCCCTGTTCCCTTGCACAGGTACTCAGGAGAAAGGCTATATACTGCTTTGAGAAAGTGGGGCTTGTGGGACTGGGCTGAATTGCCAATTGGGGAATTAGTCCGTTGGCGTGAAATTATTGGATTCACTCTTTGTAAACCTTCCCCTCCCCCTGCTGCGTCATTCCACCAATTTACAGGGACTATTGCCAATTCCCAAGTAGCATTGCTCCCATATAGAGGGGCAAAAAATGAACTAATTTACTCTTCAGTCCATCCCGAGCTCCTGCCAAGCCATATCCTTTCCCTTGTGCCAGGTGGAACTGATCCACTGCTCAGGGCCGGCTCTAGGCACCAGCACTCCAAGCATGTGCTTGGGGCGGCACTTTC
>NW_020682713.1:0-1710 GCF_002925995.2 Terrapene triunguis
CATTTTTCCCATAGTGAAGTTGATGTGTATTGCATGTTTTGTGAAAACAGAAAAAAGAACAAACTCATGACAGAAAAAATTAATCCATTACACATGAAGGATAAAGCCTATGGGCCTGGTTTTTCTTTTTGTTTTGTTTTGTTTTGTTTTGTTTTTTGTTATTTTTTAGTTACCCCATTATAAAACCATTGACTCGTTTAGAGTAATATCAGATTTATACAGTATAAGTGATACTAGAATCAGGCTTTCTGAAATTATTAAATACCTGGAGGGGTTCACATAAACTTTGATCACCTTTTTAAAGGGAAAACATTACCCACTTGCCAGCACACAGGTATACAGGGAGACTTACAAGTAAAAGAGAGCCATCTGCAGACGATTGTCCTGCTTTATGGGAGTCATCAAGATTCCAAACCACCATTAATGGCCCACACTTTGCATAATTACAATAGGCCCTCAGAGTTATATTTCATATTTCTAGTTTCAGATACATGAGTGGTACATTTATACAAATAGGATGACCACACTCCGTAGATTATAAGCTTTGTAATGATACCTTACAAGAGACCTTTTGCGTGAAGCATATTCCAGTTACATTATATTTAACTCATTAGCATATTTTCATAAAATCATATAGAGTGCAACATCACACAATGGATTTGGCCTGATGTGAGGCAGATGCTGTTTTTAAACCGGTCTCAGAAAATAGCTCACGAACAAGAGAAGCGGCTAATCAAACCTGAGAGTGACAAATGGTGAACACTTGGGTTTCTGGAATGGCAAAGAACCCTTACCATGGGCTTGGGTGCCATGAGGGTTCTCTAAGAGACGGGAAGCATCACCAAGTTAAGGGCTCCAGAGAAACTGGCCAATATTTTCAAACTTTAGGATGCCTGAATTTCAGCCCCTAAACCCACTTTTAAGCAACTAACTAAAAGGGACCTGATTTCCATAGGTGCTGAGCACTCAAAACTCCTAGTGAAATCAACAGGAGCTGTGGGTGCTCAGCTCCTCTTCAAATCAGCCACTTATAAGTTATTTAGGTGCCTAATTTAAGGCAGCTAATTTTCAAAATGTAACCAAAGCCTATTTCATGCCGTTACAGGATGAGTTTTGCTAATAGCAGCTATCACTGACTAAAAACCCACCACAAACGGTGGATCAATGGGAATGATGTCATAAAAGAATGACATATCCCCTCTGGCTTGGGTAACAAACGAAGTAGCTGCCCATTGGTTCTCAGACAACCAATCAGAAAGTATGTTTTCTCTGTCTGCACTGAGGTTATAAAAGGCTGCAGGCTCAGACAGGGTCAGCATACTACTGTGGTGATTTCAAGAGGTGGCTTAGCCAAGCCACACTTTGTCAGGCCAGTCATAATCAGGCCAGACCAGGAAGAAATCAGAGAAGGCAAACTAAGAGAGAGAAAACCAAGTGAACAGAGCCAGGAACAGAAGGAAAGAGAGTCAGGCAAGCCAAGCAAAGAAAGACACAGGCAAGTGGAGCCAAGCAAGGAAACATCCACTGAAGCCAAGCAAGTCAAGAAAAAAGCTAGGCAGGCCAATTCCTGAGTAAAGACTCAGGTAAACCAAGCAGAGAAAACAAAAGAAAGCCAAGAAAGTCAAGCCAAGTGTTGCTGGAACACAAGAAGTCTGCAACATGTCTGAGTCTGAGTCTGAGCACTCTGGTGAGACCTCAACCGCAAAAGAC
>NW_020682714.1:0-3485 GCF_002925995.2 Terrapene triunguis
CCGGTGGCGCCGCAGCACTCGGGCTCCCGGTCCCGCGGGAAGCCGTCCTTGATTTCCCGCCAGCCTTCCCCGGAGGAGTCGGAGATTGAAGCACCTTCCTGGGTTGAGGCACCTAGCAGGGCTTCACAACGCACATCGACCTCGCGTCATGACTCCGCCATGAGCGTTTCCCACTCTTATGGTCCTGAGCGCCGTCGTGCAGGAAGAAAGAGGCGACACCATCCCTCTTCTTCCAGCGACTCCGAGAGGAACAGGTCGCGATGCCGTCGGCACCGATGCTCCCACTCCAGGACCCGGCACCGTAGAGGTCAGGCTCGCAGCGCGTCCCCACATTCCCCAGCACCGAGGCAGCAGGCCCACAGGCGCCGTGAACAGTCCAGACGCAGCTCCTCGGACCTTTACATCTCGTCCTCCTCCAGGTCGAAGTCCCGGGGCAGGAGCCGTCACTACCGTGACCGTTCCAGCCGTTCTTACGGCACCGTTCACTCTTCCCGAACCTCGGTGTCGACGCGCAGTCGTCTATTCCGGGGCCGAGCCGTGCTGCTGGACCAACCTGCACCTCCGGCGGCTGACGTGCCTCTACTCCAGGCTGTGCCATGGCAGGGTCAGTGGTGCCAGCTAGCGCCGTCTTAGGCTCCGGCGCACCTTGGTCCTCTCTCTGTGGCGGGAGCTTCCCAGGGCCGCCCCGCGTCGCCGCGGTACCGGGATCGAGCTGTGGGTGCCGATCCCCCGATGCCGGCTCCAGCACCGGACCCCGAAGTAGAGCCCACGGTGCCGCTTGCCGTTGAAGGTGCTGTACCTTCCACCTCGACGGCGCAGGGTGATTCGGTTGCAGTACCGCCTCCCTCTTCGCAAGAGGACTTTAAGGCCCATCAAGAGCTGCTTCGGAGGGTGGCAGCCAACCTCGAGCTCCGGGCCGAGGAGATGGAGGAGCCCTCCGATACGCTTTTTAATGTCCTCGCCTCTTTGTTCCCAGGGCGTGTGGCGCTCCCCTTTCATCAAGGAGTTGCCAATATCACCGCTGGCCTTTGGCAAACGCCGGCCTCTCTTGCCCCTATTTCCAAAAAGGCTGAGAGGAAGTACTTCGTCCCTGCCAAAGGTCTTGAGTACCTCTACACTCACCCAGCCCCTAACTCCCTGGTGGTAGAGTCGGTCCACCACCGCGAGAGGAACGATCAGCCTGCACCCACGCCCAAGGACAGGGATGCTCGTAGACTTGACTCTTTCGGATGAAAGTCTTACTCGTCGACGAGTTTCCAACTCCGCGTGGCCAACCATCAGGCGCTTCTGGGCCGCTATGAGTTTAACCTTTGGGGATCTCTCCCCAAGTTTGAGCGCTTCCTCCCTGATACCAAGGTGAAGGAGTTTCGGGTGCTCGTCCAAGAAGGGGCGACCGCGGCCAAGGCAGCTGCTTCGGACGCGGCGGACACGGCCGCTTGCTCCTTGGCTACAGCTGTCGCTATGCGGCGAGCATCGTGGCTTTCCCTCTCGGGGCTCTCCTCTGAATCGCAGTCGATAATGCAGGACCTGCCATTTGATGGCAAGGCCCTGTTTGCTGATCAGACTGATACCCATCTGCATGGATGAAGGATTCCCGTACCACCCTGCAGACGCTGGGCCTGTATGTCCCACCTGCAAAGGACAAGCCCAGACCTCAACCCCCCGCTCCACAAGCTAGGGGTAGATATGAACCCCCGCCTAAGCGGCAGAGGGATCAGAGGTCACAACGCCAATCCCTCTCGGCCCAGCGACCTGGTGCCTCGAAGGGCAAGCGCCCCGGGAAACGGCGTTTTTGACTTATTGAGGGGGGTCACCGGGCCTGTTGCCAGTGCTCCCCCCACCCAGTTAATAAAGTTGCCTTTTTTCAACCGTTTATCGGTTTTCGACTCCAATGGTCCAGTATAACGACGGATCAATGGGTCCTCAGCACCATCTCCCAAGGGTACAGGCTCCAGTTTGTGGCAACCCCTCCCAACTGACCCCCGTCAGGGTGCCAGACCGGGGTTCCGGAGCATGCTCTCCTCCTCCATCAGGAGGTACAACTCCTCCTTTCCTTGGGAGCGGTGGAAAGGGTGCCTCGAGAGGACCAGGGCAAGGGGTTTTACTCCAGGTATTTCCTCGTCCCCAAGGCGAAGGGCGGGCTTCGGCCCATCCTCGACCTGCGGAATCTCAACCAGTTCCTGGTACGTTACAAATTCCGCATGGTGTCCCTGGCCTCCATTATTCCATCCCTAGACCAGGGGGATTGGTTTACGTCACTAGACCTCCAGGATGCGTATTTCCACATCCACATTTTCGAGGGTCACAGGCGCTACCTCTGTTTCCTGGTGGGATAGGACCACTTCCAGTTTATGGTCCTCCCTTTTGGCCTCTCTATGGCCCCCAGGGTATTTACGAAGTGTATGGCGGTGGTTGCAGCCCACCTCAGGAGGAAAGGGCTGCAGATCTTCCCCTACTCAGATGACTGGCTGCTCAAGGGCCGGTCTTGATCCCTGGTGCAGCAGCAGACGAGCTACCTGCTAGATGCCTGCGGCATCCTAGGCCTGCTGGTAAACGAGGAGAAATCCACGTTAATCCCAGTTCAGCGCATAACCTTTATAGGCGCACTGCTAGATTCCCGGGTAGCCTTGGTCTCCCTCCCAAGGGACAGGTTCGAGACGCTCAAAGCTCTCATCGCCCGGATCACAGCCTTTCCGGTAACCACGGCACGGCTGTGCCTTCAGGTCCTAGGCCATATAGCAGCATGCACCTATGTAGTGCGACATGCCAGGCTTCGAATGAGGCCCCTCCAGTTATGGCTGGCCTCCAGGTATTCCCAGGCCAGGGACAGCCTGGACATGGTGGTCACAGTGCCGCCTAGGGTGGTGGTAGGCCTCCAATGGTGGTCCCTCCCGAGCAACATGCTCCGGGGTATCCCCTTCAGGGACCCTCCTCCCTCACTAGACCTAGTGTCGGACTCCTCGGACCTGGGCTGGGGAGCGCACGTGGGGCCCTTCAGGACCCAGGGGTTGTGGTCTCCAGGGGAATTAGCCCTCCACATCAATGTCAGGGAGCTCAGGGCCATTCGCCTCGCCTGTGTGGCGTTCCGCCAGCACATCCAAGGGAGGGTACTCAAAGTCCTTACGGACAACACGACTGCCATGTACTATGTCAACAGGCAGGGCGGTATGCATTCCAGGGCCTTATGCCAGGAAGTCCAGCTCCTGTGGGAGTTTTGTATAGCCCACAATGTACTCCTGTGGGCTTTTTACCTGCTGGGCAAGAGCAATTCTCTTGCGGACCGCCTGAGCAGGGTATTCTCCCAGCAGCACGAGTGGTCCCTTCACAGGGACGTGGCCAGGTAGATCTTCCTACAGTGGGGCACTCCCCATGTAGACCTGTTCGCCACTGCCCAGAATCGACAGTGTCCTCGATTCTGCTCCAGGGCGGGGCAGGGCGACGGGGCGATATCAGATGCGTTCCTGCTCCCATGGTCGGGGCCCCTG
>NW_020682715.1:0-2104 GCF_002925995.2 Terrapene triunguis
CGCCTGGGGCGGCGAAAAAGCCAGAGCCGGCCCTGACTGTATCTCCCATCCAGGGCAAATCTTTCTTCTCCAATGTAATACGTTGATAACAATTGCAGAGTGTACAGTTTCTACAGGGGGAAGAGACAGCTTCAGGAAATGCAGATTCCTGGGGCTAAGGGGTTTTCTGAGCACATTCAGCAGTGTGGGCTGTTATGCACTAGGAGAGCATTGGCGCTCTCTTTACCTGTCAGCTCATACCAAAGTTACTCATACAGGGTTATTAACTGTGCCATATTCGAAAGCAAACCTTGACTGATGTTTCCAGTAAAGCAGCAGTATTGTGAACGGGAACAGGGCCTTCAGGCATGAAAATCATTTAAAAGACCTGTTAGGTCCGGATTGTTCCCTGTTCTTCTACTTTGTCTTGTCTGGCTTTAAATGCACCAAGCCAAGGGGTTTCCACTACTTCCCTCAGGAAGCTATTACAGAGGCTACTTGTTGTCACCATTAGGGATAACAAACTTGATTCTGTGAAATAATAAACGTAAACTGTTTAATTCAGGTGGACAGAAAATAGGTGAAGGACCCTAGTCTTATGACTGTACTGTATCTCAAATTTAATCTTTTTATTTTTGCATTCAGATCATATGAGGCTAACAATGTCCCACCCCACAGCTGTCTCTTTCAATCATTATTCCTTGGACATAGTTATAAGTCATCCGGCAGCAGCAAGCAGCACATAAAACTCCCCAGACAATTGCATTTAATTTGGCTAATGCTCAGAATTTGCCCTGTCACATGTACTATTCTCTCTGACTCTAACTCCCTTTAACGGTGCCAAAGTTCTTTGGCTATTAGTAATGGGATGTCCTCAAAACCTACTGAAAAATAATCACTCCGGCATGTTTCTGAGGTGAATAAAAAACACTTAACAGATGTTTACTGACGAGATGTTTACAATGAAATATCCCTTCTGCTTTGTCCAGCTATTAAGACAACTAATTTTATCTGTCAGGAGCTCTACAACTACACCGTTAAAAACCCTTAAAATTGCTCATGTTTAAAGAGCAAAGTGAATGAGGCAGCTATATAGTTAAGGCTCCCAAGAGTTTCCATTCTAACCCCCCCCCCCCTTCAGACCCTCCCTTCATTCCATCACCATAATTTTCTGAAACTTTCATCTTTTCCAATGAAATTTTCCAGACCTAGTCTTTGTATAAAGGTGTGTGTGTGTGTTGGGGGGGAGGGGAACAAGGAGAGAAATTTGAATGAATATGGGTCAATTATTTTTGAGCCTGGAGAGACAAAGAAATACACTTTCCATGTTACAGAAATAAAACAAACCACACTTTGAGCTTTTTTTTTTTAACATCTCTAGAGTCAAAGTATCCAAGGTAAATAAATAAGAGTCGTTGTTGAGTGATCGAGTGAGAACTGATATTGGTTTGGCTGTTATCACCCACTGAAAATTGTTTTGGGCATGTGCAGTAACTTTAACAATACAGTGCCATACTTTTAAGTTCCACAGCTATAGAAGGCCACCATGAGTATCCTTGGGTAACTATCCTAGCTGAGAACGGGAGGTGCACACTGAATGAGGCAGTATCCCGGAGAAAGGGTATAGTTGGAACCATGAATATCTTGTAACGTGCATTGTGGGACCTTGGCTTCTTCTACTTTGCTCTTTAAATATGAGCAATTTTAAAGGGTTTGGGAGGTTTTTTGGAGGGGGGGGATTGTATGATGCAAAAGCAACGTGGCAGGAATCCTCTTGCCTATTGGGCATCTGGGGCTATTTACTCACACAAGTGGTCCTATTGACTTCTAAGAGGACTACTTGTGACTAGATTACTCATGTATTTGCAGGTTAGGCTACTGATTGTAGCATGAATAGCTAGATGGTTGGCAGAGGGCAATGTCAGGCTGGCTCTAGGCCAGTGTTTCCCAAACTTGGGATGCCGCTTGTGTAGGGAAAGCCCCTGGCGGGCCGGGCCGGTTTGTTTACCTGCTGCGTCCGCAGGTCCGGCCGTTCGCTGCTCCAGGCCAATGGGAGCTGCTGGAAGCGGTGGCCAGTAAGTCCCTCGGCCCGCGCCGCTTCCAGCAGCTCCCATTGGCCTGGAGC
>NW_020682716.1:0-3986 GCF_002925995.2 Terrapene triunguis
CCTATTTCCAAATGATCCCCGCCTTCTTGCAAAAACGGCACAGTCTCCCTAACTCAAATGAGGGTTCCCGGCTGAGAATCACTAGCAGAGAAAGGTGCCTATCTCCGTTAGAGGGATGAGGCTTAGCACACACCCCTCTGGAAGGCATCTCCCTCTGGCTAGCTTCCACAGCTCCCTGGCTAGTGTCCTTCTGCACATCCAGGTGCTTATCTTCTTTTCTTGCTAAAACACAGAGGAGACACCTAGATCTACAAAAATTAGATACGATGTCTCAATAAGTGCCAAGTAGCAGCTGACATAAATTACTTTAAAAACACAACAAAATAATTAAACAATGAACTAACTAAAATAAATGAACAGACCATTTCAACTATTATATTCATCAGAATGTGGCCTGCCAAGTCATCTGTTGTGACATGCATTACTGCTACTGCCATGTCATGAAATAATATCAAAATAGCAAAAGTAATATCAACATTAAAATAAAATACATACATATGGGAACTGAAAATATCATTTAGAGACACAATTTCAGAGGTTTCAGAGTAGTAGCCGTGTTAGTCTGTATCCGCAAAAAGAACAGGAGTACTTGTGGCACCTTAGAGACTAACAAATTTATTAGAGCATAAGCTTTCGTGGGCTACAGCCCACTTCTTTGGATGCATATATAGTGGAACATATATTGAGGAGACACAATTTCAGAGGTTTTCTTAATCACCATTTCCCTGAAATGGAAAATCTATCAACGCTCCCTCGGGAACAAATTCAGTTGAGTCAAAATGACATTTGTGGACAGAAAACGGGTTTGACTACTCGTGCTCAGACTGTGCGGCCTCCTGGTGGCCAAAGGGGAACTGACGGAAGCTGCCATTCCACTGGGCACACCAGGAGCTCCTCGCCTGTCTGAGCATGTCCCCCTTCTGTGTCCGCCAAGGCTCCGCTAGCAAACACTACGGGCTGCTGGCTTTGCATGGGTGCTGCTCCTACGCCTCCTTCTGAGGCATCACCCTGCAGCCCTAGCTGCTCACGCTTCAGGGCTGTAGTGCTTTATGGGCCTCTTTTATCATTGCCTTTACTCTTTCAAATGCCTGTGATGGATCTCTGACCATCCCCACACTGCACCATTGTGTGTTAACTGTCTCCAGTTTTCACAGGCTTCTGACAGGTGTGTGCAGAATCCAGCAAGATAGCTGGCCTTCCATATAAATCACTGGACTCCCTTCACATCCTTTGGTTTGGGCCTTTCCTTACTGTATCTGTCTCCAGCACCTGGCCACGCTTCTGTCTAATATTGCTTCCGAACACTGTTACTGGAATTACATTGCAATTGGTTCCACAATCCAACTGGAATTGAATTGGTCATTTGCCCTAATGGCACAAGTGCAAATGCAGCCGTTGAATGGCTGGCAGCAGTGCACGAACACTGAGAGTCTTTGCATCTTTTAAAGTCACACTGCGGATAGCCTCCTCTTCACTGGAGATCTCTTATGTCCTCAATCACTGCATGCCCAGCTGCTGTGTTCTTCCCGGGGTAGCTGCAGCATGGGGATATAAAGTGGTTGTGTTTCCCACACACCTTCAACCTTTGCCGAGTATAGACACTGGATGCTACTGATGCCTGCATTCTTGGTTGGTCTGTCTCTGGCCTGCTTCCTGAGTTCCTTTAGCTTGACACTGGGTACTTTATTCTGCAGTAGGAGCTGTCATTGTTTTGATCTTTTATCTGGAAAGTTCAGCTGCCCTTGCTATTTGGAGGCTCTCACTAGGTTAGATCTGTTTCAGAGTAGCAGCCCTGTTAGTCTGTATCCGCAAAAAGAACAGGAGTACTTGTGGCACCTTAGAGACTAACAACTTTATTTGAGCATAAGCTTTCGTGGGCTAAAACCCACTTCATTGGATGCATGCAGTGGAAAATACAGTAGGAAGATATATATATACACACACACAGAGAACATGAAACAATGGGTGTTACTATATACACTATAATGAGAGTGATCAGTTAAGGTGAGCTATTACCAGCAGGAGAGAAAAAAAACTTTTTGTAGTGGTAATCAAAATGGCCCATTTCCAGCAGTTGACAAAAAGGTGTGAGGAACCGTGGGGGGGGGGAAATAAACATGGGGAAATAGTTTTACTTTGTGTAATGACCCATCCACTCCCAGTCTTTAGTCAAGCCTAATTTAATGGTGTCCAATTTGCAAATTAATTCCAATTCAGCAGTCTCTCATTGGAGTCTGTTTTTGAAGTTTTGTTGTTGTAATACTGCTACTTTTAGGTCTGTAATCGAGTGACCAGGGACTCTGAAGTATTCTCCAACTGGTTTTTGAATGTTATAATTCTTGACGTCTGATTTGTGTCCATTTATTCTTTTGTGTAGAGACTGTCCGGTTTGGCCAATGTACATGGCAGAGGGGCATTGCTGGCACATGATGGCATATATCACATTGGTAGATGTGCAGGTGAACGAGCCCCTGATAGTGTAGGCTGATGTGATTAGGTCCTATGATGGTGTCCCCTGAATAGATATGTGGACAGAGTTGGCATCGGGCTTTGTTGCAAGGATAGGTTCCTGGGTTGGTGTTTTTGTTGTGTGGTGTGTGATTGCTGGTGAGTATTTGCTTCAGGTTTGGGGGCTGTCTGTAAGCAAGTGGGCTGTAGCCCATGAAAGCTTATGCTCAAATAAATTTGTTAGTCTCTAAGGTGCCACAAGTGCCACTCCTGTTTTTTTAGTTTAGATCTGTTTCTCTCAACAATCTCTCCTGTAAATTGGAATCACACGTCCCACAAATGTCTCCAAAGTTACATGTGGATGCTGTAACATACCTGTCCAGTCCCTCTTCTGCTTCTGGCTTTTTGGTAAAACAAACAGTAGCTCTCTATAATCTCGTTCGATTTGGGTCACAGCACTCATCAAACATCTTTATCAGCTGTTACAGGCATTACTCCTGGCAAGTGTCTCACTCATTTTTTGTCCCTTTTCCCAAAACAAGAGAGTAAAACTTTACCTTCATTTTCTCCTCCCTGCAGGAAGCTCTGTGTACAGATTCAGTTCTCGCTTCCATGCTTGTGCAAGGATTTCTGTCCCAGTGCTCTGAGGCCTGGTCTACACTACGAGTTTAGGTCGACTTTAGCCGCGTTAAATCGAATTAAGCCTGGACACGTTCACACGACGAAGCCCTTTCTTTCGACTTAAAGGGCCCTTTAAACCGGTTTCTTAACACCACCTCCGACGAGGGGATTAGCGATAAAATCGGCCTTAGGGGGTCGGAATTGGGTGTGTGTGGACGGAATTCGACGTTATTGGCCTCCGGGAGCTATCCCACAGTGCTTCATTGTGACCGCTCTGGACAGCACTCTCAACTCAGATGCACTGGCCAGGTAGACAGGAAAAGCCCCGCGAACGTTTGAATTTCATTTCCTGTTTGCTCAGCGTGGAGAGCCCAGGTCGCTCATCAGCACAGGTAGCCGTGATGGAGTCCCAGGATCGCAAAAGAGCTCCAGCATGGACAGAACGGGAGGTTCGGGATCTGCTCGCCATATGTGGAGATGAATCAGTGCTGGCCGAACTCCGAAGCAGTAAACGAAATGGCAAAATATTAGAAAAGGTCTCCAGGGCCATGAAGGACAGAGGCCATAACAGGGACACACAGCAGTGCCGCGTGAAAATTAAGGAGCTAAGGCAAGCCTACCACAAAGCCAGAGAGGCAAACGGAAGGTCCGGGGCTGAGCCGCAAACATGCCGCTTCTACGTGGAGCTGCATGCCATTCTAGGGGGTGCAGCCACCACTACCCCAACCGTGTGCTATGAGTCCCTCAATGGAGAAACACACAGGGAAGCGGGTTCTGGGGATGAGGAAGATGAGCATGAAGATAATGTAAATAGCTCACAGCAGCAAGGAAGCGGAGAAACCAGTTTCCCCAACAGCCAGGATATGTTTATCACCCTGGACCTGGAACCAGTAACCCCCGAACTCACCCAAGACCCT
>NW_020682717.1:0-2020 GCF_002925995.2 Terrapene triunguis
GCAAAAAAGCCAGAGCCGGCCCTGAATAAAAGAACAACCTAAATACATTTATTCTGCATGACTGCAGCATTTTGTCTTTGTTCACATCTTTTCTGCTAGATTTGACATACCTATAAATAAGACTGTGGGTCTGGTTTTTCTGCAACCTATTATGCATCAATGTGATACAAAAATATCTTTTGAATGTTAAGATTTAATGTAGGTGGTACAATCTATGTTTCATTTTGCATTGTTACTTTTCATTTAATCAAGATTTTTAAAAGCAGCATTGCTACTGGTGAAATACACAAATGTAAAACAATCTGCCTCCATGATGTTTTTCATTTCACTTCAAAGAGAGACTTTAAATTAAAGTCAATAATCACATACGTATAACTGTCCCAAATATTAGGTCAGGTCTGTGACCCTAAGTGTCCCTCAATGCCTACTGGTTCACTATCATAGTGCAGCAACTCCTATCAGGCCTGACCAGGCCAGCTGACGGGGGGCGGGGGAAGGGGCAATTGCCCAGGGGCCCCCAGCCGCCGCCGCCAGCAGCACAGCGGGGCTAAGGCAGGCTTCCTGCCTGCCCTCACTCCACACCGCTCCCGGAAATGGCCGGCACATCCCTGCGGCCGTGGGAAGGGGGTCTTCGCGTGCTGCCCCTGCCCCGAGCGCCGACTCCACAGCTCCCATTGGCTGGGAACTGCAGCCAATGGGAGCTGTGGGGGCGGTGACTGTGGGTAGCGGTGCACGGAGACCCCCTGGGCCCACTGCCTAGGAGCCGCTGCCAAAGGGGTGTGCCAGTCGCTTTCAGGAGCTGCCCGAGGTAAGCGCTGACCACCTGACCCCCTCCTACACCCCTCCTGCGTGATTAGACAGTTGGCACCCCTACCTGGCGGGCATCTTGAAGCCCTGGCCGTGCCAGAAGAGCGCAGCCGGCAGCTTGCTGGGCACCAGCCAGCGCAGGCGCAGCACCGTCCAAATGTCAGGTGGACCGCATGCACGTGGGCGCAGCTTGTGCGTGCGTGGGGCCCATTGACTGTTCTGCCCTGGGGTCTGGAATTGCTGTCGGCGGACCTGGGCCTGACAAACTCCCTATAGCTAATACACTGCTGTCATGTCACGAAAGTTATCACATAAAAACTTCACCCTAATATCATTAAAGCATTAATGTCATTAAGAAATTATGTATGAACACTATATCAAGAATATGGTGTAGACAAGTCCTTAGTAATTTCTGTGAGTGTCCAGTGACAGGGGCTGGATGCTGCAGGGCAAAGCTTTTCAAGGGGGTTCAGAAATGAATATGCAACAAGTGTTACCTACAAGACCAAGCAAGGGCTGGCAGAGTCCTGAGGCATTTGTTGGGCTAGCTAACAGATACACAATTTAGTAGCTGAGGCAGGGGAGTACCAAGTTGATTTACAGTTCTGGACACCCCGAGAATTAGTTAACATACTTCAATAAAACTTAATATACATATAATAAAATGTGGTTTAAAAATTCTACTTTACAGTACGGTCATTCTTTTGTTACCCAAAAGAATAAATGTGCTTGAAAAATGAAGCAGCACAGAGAACTGGCAGATAGATGTTTACTATAGAGCTGGAGTAGATTCTGAAGTAGAAGTCAGGTTATTAGAGGGTAAATGTATCACAGTGATGATTGGTTCACAATCTACATAGGACAGTGATTTACAGCCAAATAGTTTATATGACACTCTGACCTCAGATGAGCTATGTAGTAACATTGGCTTTGTTTACTTTAGGCAACTGACCAACAATTTCACTCCATCTGTAACTACGATGCTGGAAGGAGGTTCAGAAAGGTAAAATGAGACATAGGAAAAAAAGAGGTTGCTTAAAGTTGGATTCATAAGCAGAGAAATATTTGTAGAATTAAGAGATCATTAAGTAGTGTGACAAAGTTCTGTCCTTGACTCCGTGGGTCCTACGTTTCCTGACAGATTTTTGCTAGCCTCAGAGGCTCACTGTGACCCTCCACATAGCCCTTCTCTCTCTAGAGGCAAGGGTCACAG
>NW_020682718.1:0-3457 GCF_002925995.2 Terrapene triunguis
ACCACATCAGCTGTGGGAACAATTGCTGTGCTGTGTGTGGAGCAGCCGCTAGAAGTGACATGACACAGGCTATGACAGTGGGTTACCCGAGTATTTTCCTGTCATCAGTAGAACATTTGTGATCATGACTCCGGGCTCCTATTGCTGGCTCTGGTGTGGTGTCAGTCATGATTAGCAACAACAGAACCAATAAACAGAGATCTGACACTTTCAGCTAAGGCACTGGGGCTGAATAGTTAAGCCCTGGAGCTTCCATTTTAGATACCCTGGGTCTAGTCCCCATTTTGACTTGAGCAACCTTGTGCACCTTCTCTGTTAACTTCTTAGCAAAATGGGCTGCAATGGTGTCCAATACTAGATTGCCTTCTAGGGCTGGGAATAGAAGGTCATGGTCAGTCAGAAGGCTGGGAGGTGCCTGCAAACACAAACAGCACTCAGTAGATTATTTCTATTCAATGCTTCTGGCTTGTTTCACTTTACCCCAGGCCATGTTATTTGTCCTGCTTGTTGGAGATCTCTCCAGCCTCCTCCTCATAGCTCCTGGAGACCACTTCTGTTGGCCAAAAATAACTGCATGTTGGGTGTTTGACGGATTACTACAATTCTCAGGCATATTTCGTATTCTCAGGCATATCGTCAGGGCCGGCTCCAGGCACCAAGCACCCAAGCTGGTGCTTGGGGCGGCACCTGGAGGGGGGCGGCTCAGCGCTCTGGCCGCCGGGGAGAACGGGGCCCCAGCCGGGGCTCGCCGCCCTCCCCCTGGCGCTCTGGCCGCCCTCCCCCCCCCGCGCCCTCCCCCCGGCCGCCGGGGCTCGCCGCCCTGCGCTCTGGCCGCCGTGGGGGGGAAGAGCCGAGCCTCAGCCGGGGCTCGCCGCCCTGCCCCAGCCGGGGCTCGCCGCCCTGCCCCCAGCACTCTGGCTGCCCTGCCCCCCCCGGCGCCCTGCCCCCGGCCGCCGGCGGGAGAGCGGAGCCCCCGCCGGGGCTCGCCACCCTCCCCCCGGGGCTCCAGCCTTGGGCGGCAAAAAAGCCAGAGCCGGCCCTGCATATCGTTCACCAGCAAAAAAAACCCAGCAGCAGTGAGATCCTCTGCTTGAACCCATCCACCACAGCTGCCAGCATCTGGCTGCCAAGCAGCAGCAAGACTGTCAGAAGGAAGTTTTCAACTATGTAATCACTTTGCCTTACACACGGGTGTGGAGGAAAAATGGTCTAAGGCCTAAACTTTGGTCAAGTGAATTGTATGTAGGGTCAGGTGAACTGTATGTGTGACCTGGAGGGAAGGGGGGAGGTAAAAGGAGAAGGGGAGACAGAAATCATAAAAGCAGAACTAACTGTAGAAATTATAAAAGTAGAATTAACCTTTGTAACAGACTATGATTGATAGATGTCAGGTGACAGAGGAAGAAACCGCAAAGGGTAAACTAAGAATAACAGGAAAGCTTGCTATGCTATATTCCCTTTTATGGATATTGTATTCCAAATATGGCAATAATGTTGATAAGAAAGTATGTATTACTAATTGTGGTTTTATCCTATATAAGCTCCCGTATTTTATCTGTCGGGGGGGTTCGGCTGCCTTGGCTGACTCCCCCATGTATGCATGTTTGATTGATCAATAAAGGAGTCTCAGGCTGTCTGATCCAAAATCAACCATGTAGTCAATTTTCCACAACATGGGGAACAGTATATCTCATCCCAGTATGAGTAAAGGTGTGTTACAACAGTGTATCTGGTTGCTGGTGAAGTTAGGAGCTGCTTCCACAGCAGCATCTCTGCCCAGCATGTCTTTCCCATCGCAGTTGCAGCTCCTTTTCTGGCTCCAGAAGGCCACTCCCCACATTCCCTATTGAATCTGATCTCAAATCCACTCCGCTGCAATAGAGTCCTGGCTGTAGTGGCAAGCTACGTGAAACAGCAGCAGAATGAAGGCGTGTGACTGATGGCTACAGATCTCCAGACATGCATTCTCCAGCAAAACAAGGAGCACTGCCAGCCTTCCCCTGAAAGAAAATAATTTCAGCTCACACCATCCAGCTGCAAGGACATAGGAATTCCCAGTGCACTGCATTAAATAGCTGCAAAATTGTATCCTGCTGTACAGCAGCCCATGTAACCAGCCACATCCCTCGCAAGCGTTCCCTTCTCACCACAGCTGGATTTCCATTTCTGGTCCCAGGTGGCTGCTCCCCAGACTCTCTCAGGCCCCCTCTGTCTGTCCCCAGATCCCCTCCTGCAGCAAGGCTGGAGAAGTGGCCTGAGGACAGAGCTTGTTAGCATAGAAATCAGGAACATTCAGCAAAGTCCATCTTGGGGGCATCCAGAGCCCTGGGTTCTGTTCACTGAGTCCCCTGTGACTACCCTCTTCTCAGCAGTTCATCCTGAATTGGATAGTCTCGGTAGTGTCCCACTAAAGCAAACCTCTCCCCCATTCTGGGGTGTAAAATGGAGTTCGGGGCACAGCCGGAGGGCCATGACCTGAAGAGGACACTGTGGTCCAGGAGCGATGCGGATCCAGATCCGAAAGATGCGTTCCCAGGACTTATTCCACATTGGGTCCTGTTAGGGTGGCCAGTTGCCTGGTTTTCAACCATGAAGTCCAGTTGAAAAGGGGACCTGACATTGTCCAGGCAGATCTACTGACCGGACACCCAAAGTCTAGTTACTGCGGGAGGGGAGGCACTGGGTCATCACTCGCACCAGATCCTACTCAGCCAGGGCTGTCTTCTACCTGCATAGGGCAGCTGCAGCTCCCAGGCCTGGCTCCTCAGACAAGTCCCTCCTGACCTGGTTAGAGAGGGGGAAGAGAAGTGGATGGTGGGCAGAGCCTTGGAGGAAGAGGCGGAGTTGGAGCAAGGCCTCAGAGTGAAGAGGCTGGGCAGGGGTGGGACCTTGGGGGGAAGGGGCAGGGGAGGTTCCAGCACTCCTGTGTGAGTGTCTATTTTTTAAATATTACCAAGTTGGCAACACAAGTCATGAGTTGAGAGGTTGTGAAAAATATTAATAAACACAGATGTACTAGCTAGCAATAAATAAATTATGATTGTCATGTTTATATGTGTAAGGGGATTGTTGGCCCCTTACTGAAACTCAATGGGTTGGCCATTAGTTGGCCATCTTAATCATTTGGCTGTCTCCTAGTACCAAAAGAAAGGAGAAGGGCCAATGAGAAATCAAGATCCTGAGACTGACAATGGGGAGGGGACAATGCTCTAGGTCAGCCTGATTGACAGGACAGGCAGGCCCATTAGGGAGTCAGCGGGCCGGGTCCCGTCCTCTGTGTGAGCTGGAGCTGGCTGGGCCAGAGCAAAGGGGGAGGCACTGAGGAGAGCTGGGCTGGAGGCAGAGCAGCAGCAGTGCTGAGGCAGAGGGAAACTGTAGCAGTCCGGAGCCAGGAGCAGTGAACGAAGGAAACCCTGGGCAAAGGGCCCAGGGCAAGGAGACGCCCTCAGCCAAGAGG
>NW_020682719.1:0-1314 GCF_002925995.2 Terrapene triunguis
GAAATGTGTCCCTTTGCAAAAATCAAACACTGACAAATAAGAGAGCAGGACACTGTTGTGACGGGTTGGATCACAGAAACCCCCTTGGGAGCTGCCACCTCATGTGCAAAGACTACCTCTGCTCCTGTTTTCCCTGCCAGCTCAGGACTCCAGCACCCTGTCTTGCTGAGCCAGACACTCCCGTCTGCTTCAGCACAGACCCAGGGTCTGAATCACTTGCCCCAAAGCTGCAAGTTTACCCGAAAACAGCTCACAGAAGTGTGCTTGTCCTTAGCACTCAGATGCCCAACTCCCAATGGGGCCTAAACCCAGATAAATCCGTTTTACCCTGCATAAAACTTATGCAGGGCAAACTCATAAATTGTTTGCCCTCTGTAACACTGGTAGAGAGGTATGCACAGTTGTTTGCTCCCCCAGGTATTAATACATACTCTGAGTAAATTACTAAATAAAAAGTGATTTTATTAAATACAGACAGTAGGATTTAAGTGGTTCCAAGTAGTAACAGACAGAACAAAGTAAGTCACCAAGCAAAATAAAATAAAATGTGCAAATCTGTCTAATCAAACTGAATACAGATAATCTTACCCTCAGAGATGCTTCAGTAAGTTTTTTCTCAGACTGGACACCTTCCAGGCCTGGGCACAATTCTTTCCCCTGGTACAGCTCTTGTTGCAGCTCAGGTGATAGCTAGGGGATTCTTCATGATGGCTCCTCTCTCTCCTTTGTTCTGTTCCACCCCTTTATATATCTTTTGCATAAGGCGGGAACCCTTTGTCCCTCTGGGTTTCCACACACCCCCCCCCCGACCCCCACTGGAAAAGCACCAGGTTAAAGATGGATTCCAGTTCAGGTGACATGATCACATGTCACTGCAAGACTTCATTGCCCACTTGCCAGCACACACATATACAGGAAGACTCACAGGTAAATACAGCCATCTGCAGACAATGGTCCTTGTTAATGGGAGTCATCAAGATTCCAAACCATCATTAATGGCCTACACTTTATATAATTACAATAGGCCCTCAGAGTTATATTTTATATTTCAAGTTTTAGATACAAGAGTGGTACATTTCTACAAATCGGATGATCATACTCAGATTATAAGCTTTGTAATGATACCTTAGAAGAGACCTTTTGCATGAAGCATATCCCAGTTACGTTATACTCACTTATTACCATATTTTTCTAAAACTATCCCAGTTACATTATATTCACTTATTATCATATTTTTATAAAACCATATAGACTGCACAACGTCACAACTGTAGGATTTCTAGAGCTGATATAGGGCAATTTGTTCAGCAGAGT
>NW_020682720.1:0-5170 GCF_002925995.2 Terrapene triunguis
GGGGGGGCCCGGCCAGAGAGACGGCCTCCATCGCACCTGGGGGGAGAGAGGGGGTTGGGGGGGGGACCCCGGCCAGAGAGACGGCCTCCATTGCACCTGGGGGTGTGGGGGAGGGGAGCCAGGACTCCTGGGTTCTCTTCCCAGCTCAGGGAGTGGGTGTCACGGAGTGTGGGGGACACAAGGCCCTGCGCCCCCGGCTTCCTGCGATTCACCATGACTCTCAGCCAGCCAGTAAAGCAGAAGGTTTATTTAGATGACAGGAACACAGTCCAAGACAGGTCTTGCAGGCACAGACAACAGGACCCCCCCACTTAGGTCCATTTTGGGGTCCCAGGGCACCACAGCCCCCTTGGGGGGTCAGAGTCCCATCCAGGCTCCCCTCCATTACACCAGCCAGCTCCTGACAACTCCAACTCCCTCCAGCGTCTCTCCCCCAGCCTCCCCCGGCTCCTCCCCCAGCCTTTGTCCAGTTTCCCGGGCAAAGGTGTCACCTGGCTCCAACCCCCTCCTGGGTTCTCATGTTACATGCTCAGGTATTCTCCCTCGGCCAGTCTCCCATCCCCCAATGCAGACTATCCCAGCCACACTCCCCTGTCAGCATTCAAAGACCACAGTAAGAACAGTCCCAGTTCGTCACATCTCTTCCCCCTCCGAGACCGAACTGAGCGGGGTCACTTCAGCCAGTGACCTGGGAAGTTCGAACCTACCCCCGTTCCCATGGATGCCCCCGCATCCCTCCCATTCCTTGGTGAGAATTACACCAGGCCCTTCCAGTTTCACACCCCCCCTTAGGTCGGGGGTGCTCGATGGCACTCGTAGTTCGCACGTGGGGAGGTTTATGCGGCCCGTGCCTTTTTCCCACCCCAATACCCCTGGGGTTCCAACTGGGCTGGGGTCTTCTCCCAGCACTCCAGTCTGGAGGTCTGTGCTTCGGGCTCTCTTGGTTCAGAGCCCCCCTTTTAACCTTGGCCACCCTCTGGAAAGGCTCCTCTATGCTGGGCAAGGTCCTAAAGCCGTTTTCCCCTTGTCCCGGGCCTTCCTCCCCCTCTGACAGGGGTCACAGGATCGGCAGTACTGCCGGACAGTAACAAAGACCCCAGGCCAGTAAAAGCTCCGTAGCAGCCTCTGCTGGGTACGCCAGGTTCCCTGGTGCCCTGAGAGGGGAATGTCATGGGCCCGGTACAGCAGCTGGCGGCGATACTTCTGGGGTACCACCAGCTGCCTCCTGATCCCCCCTGACTCCATTTTCCTGAGGGGAGCCCATTCTCGGTACAGGAACCCCTTCTCCCACAGGAACCTTTTCCGGCCACCTCTCCCCATGGTCTGTACCGCACCGAGGTCGGCCAGGTCCCTTATCTTCCGCAAGGAGGGATCTTTCTGCAACTCGGCCTGGAACTCAGCAGCTGGGACAGGGATGGCCACCTGTTCTCTCTCGCCGGCTGGGTCTGAAGCTGCAGCCTCCCTGAGCCGTGTCCCTGGGCGTTTCCTCCCCACCGTTGTCAGGGCGCAGTGCCCCTCACCAGCTCTGGCTACGGGTCACAACCAGGGCACCCTGGGAGTTGCTTGGCCAGTCCTCCAGGTCCCCCCCCATTAACACCTCAGTGGGCAAATGGTGGTGCACCCCCACTTCCTTGGGGCCCTCCTTGGCCCCCCCACTTCAGGTGTACCCTCGCCACAGGCACCTTGAATGGGGTCCCGCCCATCCCCGTCAGGGTTAGATAGGTGTTGGGCATCACCCAATCTGGAGCTACCACCTCGGGCAGGGCCAGCGTCACTTCAGCACCCGTGTCCCAGTATCCATTGACCTTCCTCCCATCCACCTCCAGGGGAACAAGGTACTTTCTCCGGAGGGACAGCCCCGCGCCCACCGTATAAACCACAAACCCTGAGTCTAGAGCATCCAGCCCCCCAGAGGAGCTGGCCTGGAGCCCTCCTCCCTCCTTAGCCATTGGGAAGCTGTCAGCCCCTCTTGCCTGGGCCGTTTTTTCCTCGTCCGGCTGGGTCTTTACCAAGTTGACCCTCTGTGGGTTCGGTCTGCTCAGTCTGTCCTTGAGCTTGGGGCACTGGGTCCGTATGTGGCCTCTCTGGCCACAGTAATAGCAGCCCATGTACCGTGGGTCCCCTCGAGCCGGTTGGCTGGTCCTGACGCTGGGTGTTCCCCTTTGGTGGGGGTTCTCCATATTTCCCCGCTGGGAGGTCCCATGGTGACTCTCGCTCTGCGTTGTGGCGGGCCTGTTCCTTTGGGACTCCTCCCTGTTATCCCCTGCCCGACTGTTCACAAACTCGTCGGCCAACTGGCCTGCGTGCTGCGGGTTCTCTGGCTTTTGGTCCATCAACCATCGCCTCAGGTTGGGTGGGCACTGCTCATACACGTGCTCCAGTACGAATAGGTCAAGCAGGTCCTCTTTAGTTTGGACCCCAGCTGCCCACTTGCGGGCATACCCCTGCGCTCGGTTGGCTAGTTGCAGGTATGTGACCTCATGGGTTTTACGCTGACTCCGGAACTTTTCCGGTACATCTCAGGAGTCAGCCCAAACTCGCGGAGCAGGGCCTTTTTGAACAGTTCATAGTCCCCTGTCTCCGCCCCTTTCAGTCGGCTGTACACCTCCCTGGCTGTGGAGTCCAGTGAGGGGATGAGAAACTGGAGCCTGTCTGCAGGGTCAACCTGGAGCAGCTCGCAGGTATTCTCAAAGGCCGTCAGGAAGGTATCCGTGTCCTCCCCCTCCTTACGCTGGGCCAGGGAGCACTTATCAAAGCTCTTTGCAGTCCTGGGTCCCCCCCTCACTCACCGCAGCCGGGGGCCCCACTGCTCCTCAGCCTGGCCAGTTCCAGCTCATGCTGACGCTGGTCCCGCTCATGCTGACGTTGTTTCTTTTTATGCTGACGCTGCTTTTTCCGTTCTTTTCGCTTCTGCTTCAGTTCTTGCTTCCTTAACTCAAGCTCGTCTCATTTTCCATTCATATTCCAGCCGCATCCGCTCCTGGGACAGGGAGATCCGCCGGGACAATCCCCTGCTGGCTGCCGGGGTCAGGGTGCCCTCAGTATTCACTGGGCTTCCCCCAACCCCTCCCCTAGGTATAGGTAGGCAGGGTCTCGGGATGTCCTCGGCAGCAGTCTGACCCCTCCCAGCCATGTCAGGCCCCGAGGCCCACACTGGATCCGCTGGGCGGCTTCTCTCAGGGACAGGGCTCGGTTCATCCAAGCGATCCCTCTCCTCCAGCTGGGCAATGAGCTGTTCTTTGGTGGACCTCCCCATGCGCAGCCCCCTCTGCCTGCACAGCTCCACCAGGTCGCTCTTAAGGCGTTTAGCATACATCCTCCTGCTGGCCACTCGTCGGCCTGTGCTCTCCGCTTTCCATCGTTCCCGGGAGACCCCTAGTGTGCCAGCCCTTCTTCGGGTCACCACCTCTCTGCCAGGGTCGAGCTGCAGACTCCTCCACCCCGGGACCGCTCGCTGTGATCCCCCGGGGGACCCTGTTACTGCAACAGTCCTTCTCTCTGGTCACACACTCCCAGGGGTTAATCGCCCCCTGAAACCATCTCTTTACAACTCTTTAGCATTCCTGGTCCCCATCAATCCCCCTTCGTTTTACTGCTCCCCAGTCACTTACTGCAGGCAGCACCGTCCACGAGGTGCAGTAGATCCCACTTCTGCCACCAGTTGTCACAGAGTGTGGGGGGGACACAAGGCCCTGCACCCCCGGCTTCCTGCGATTTACCATGACTCTCAGCCAGCCAGTAAAGCATTTAAAGACCACATTAAGAACAGTCCCAGTTCGTCACAGTGGGGTTTAGTATTTAGGGGAGGGGCTGGGAACCCCAACTTCTGGGTTCTCTCCCAGACTCTGGGAGGGGAGTGGGGCCTGGTGGGTTAGAGCAGGGTGGGCGAGTCTGGGAGCCAGGACTCATAGAAGATCAGGGCTGGAAGGGACCTCAGGAGGTATCTAGTCCAACCCCCTGCTCAAAGCAGGACCAATTCCCAACTAAATCATCCCAGCCAGGGCTTTGTCAAGCTTGACCTTAAAAACCTCTAAGGAAGGAGATTCCACCACCTCCCTAGGTAACCCATTCCAGTGCTTCATCACCCTCCTAGTGAAATAGTGTTTCCTAATATCCAACCTAGACCTCCCCCACTGCAACGTGAGACCATTACTCCTTGTTCTGTCATCTGGTACCACTGAGAACAGTCTAGATCCATCCTCTTTGGAACCCCCCTTCAGGTAGTTGAAAGCAGCTATCAAATCCCCCCTCATTCTTCTCTTCTGCAGACTAAATAACCCCAGTTCCCTCAGCCTCTCCTCATAAGTCACGTGCTCCAGCCCCCTAATCAGTTTTGTTGCCCTCCGCTGGACTCTTTCCAATTTTTCCACATCCTTCTTGTAGAGTGGGGCCCAGAACTGGACACAGTACTCCAGGTGAGGCCTCACCAATGTCTAATAGAGGGGAATGATCACGTCCCTCGATCTGCTGGCAATGCCCCTCCTTATACAGCCCAAAATGCCGTTGGCCTTCTTTTTATAGAATACCAGGATTGGAAGGGACCTCAGGAGGTCATCTAGTCCAACCCTCTGCTCAAAGCAGGACCAATCCCCAGACAGGTTTTTGTCCCAGATCCCTAACTGGCCCCCTCAAGGATTGAACTCACAACCCTGGGTTTAGCAAGCCAATGCTCAAACCACTGAGCTATCCCTCCCCCCCGATGCACACTGTTGACTCATATCCAGCTTCTCCTCCACTGTAACCCCTAGGTCCTTCTCTGCAGAACTGCTGCCTAGCCACTCGGTCCCTAGTCTGTAGCAGTGCATGGGATCTCTCCAGATTCCTGGGTTCTCTCCCCAGCTCTGGGAGGGGAGTGGGGGCTGGTGGGTTAGAGCAGGGGGGGCTGGGAGCCAGGACTCCGGGGTTCTCTCCCCGGCTCTGGGAGGGGAGTGCGGGCTGGTGGGTTGGAGCAGGGGGGGCTGGGAGCCCGGACACCTGGGTTCCATCCCTGGCTCTGCTGCTGCCCGGCTGTGTGATCTGCACCAGGCCCTCGGCCCTTGAGCCTGGCATCGTTGGGCCCGTCTCTCACGGGGTCTGTGCAGCGCCCAGCACGCCGGGTCCCAGGCTTGGCTGATGGTGGGACCGGATCCTGCCGGTTCCTGGGGGGGGGGGGGGGGGGGGGGGGGGCCGC
>NW_020682721.1:0-4503 GCF_002925995.2 Terrapene triunguis
GGGTCGGCTTATGAACGGGTATAGAGAGGGAGAGGTGGGACACAGAGGCCCCCCCCCGCCCCCAACAGAGGGGGAAAGGAGAGGCAGCAGAGCCAGAAGGGAAGAGGCGGGGCCAGAGTCTCTCCACTTCTGGCCACGCTGCTCTCCCCCCAGCCTCCAAAGCAGCTGCAGCTCCGGGGCTGGCAGGCTGCGACTGTGCCGCCTGGTCTGCCGGAGCAGCTCTGGCCGGAGCAGAGACATTCTCCCCTGGCCTGCCCCAGATAAGGTGAGAACGGATGGGATGGGGAGAATGTGGGGGTCCCGGGCTAGGGGTGGGGTCGTGGGGGGGTTGGTCACAGGGGTTACTCCCCTGACCCCCAGCTTCCTCCCCCAAAATTTCCCCACCAGTTGTTGTCCCGGCCTGTCAGGGTAAGCCGCTGGTGGGCCGGGACACTTTGTTTACTTAAGTTTACCTCCGTGCCTGTGGATGCTTGAGGTAAACAAACAATCTCGGCCCGCCAGCGGCTTATCCTGATGGCCCGGGAGACAAAGTTTGACGACTTCTGAATTACAGGGTTGGCTTATGAATGGGTCATAAAAAATTTCCATTTTTACTTATCCATCTTGGGGGGGGTTGGCTTATAAACGAACCGGTTTATGATCGAGTATATACGGAATGTTAAAAGAACACGAAGGTTTCAAAGCAAAGCATCAAAAATGTGGAAATGACAAAGTCAAGGTAGATTGTGCAACCTTAATGGGGCCCTCTTTTGCACGTGCATTAGCAATCAGTGTTTTCACATGATCATGTACTGTTTCTTAAATAACACAGTACAATATCAGAATCATACTATTTTATACTATCTTAGGTACACAAGTGTAGAACTTCATATGAATTGTAAAAATAATTGTTATTCCTTAAGTATAAAGAGAAAATATTTCATATGTTTAATATCTAGCTTTCATTTTTATATTCCACTCCATAACGGAATGTGTGTGATTTATTCTTTAGAAAGTTAGGATACAATCTAATATGGACTTATGTACATGCATAACTTAACTAACAGTAGCCCCAGAAACTTCCATGACACTTCTCATATTGTGTAAAGTTAAGTGCATATGTAATGTAGTGTCATCAGAATCATACCATTTTTATTCTAGCTTGGTTGAAAGATTACATATTAAGAGAGAACCCACCATTGCCACGACTGTTTACAGTTTCTGCTAGAACCTGCCAACCCTTGTCCTATATCCATTCAGGGCTAGTGTCCCATTCTTATCTATTTGTATTATGGTAGCACTTATTAGGACCCAATTGAGATTGTACTAGGTGTCTTCTGAATGCATAACAAAAGACAGTTCCTGCCCTGAATAATTTGTAGTCTAAATAGATAAGATAGTCAAAAGAAGTATTATCTCAATTTTACAGATGGGAAACTAGATTTTTCAAAAGTGCCTAACTCTTATTGAAATCATTGAGGGTTAGTTACCTAGGCACCTACTAGGATTGGAAAAGTTCTTATCTTTATCTTTAGGTGCCTTAAATACCTTTTAAATGTCTGGCCCTAAGTGACTTGACCAAAGCAACACAGGAAATCTGTGCCACAGCTGGGAACTAAATCCATCTCCTGGTTGCAAGTCTTTCCAGTCTGGGATGATTGTTCCAGCAGTGCTGGGCTTTGCCACCTTGCTGCTCAAAGCTTAGCACAGTACCTTGGGGAGTTTCCTAGCTCTGTTCAGGCAAGGGACCTTATGTAGAACTGGAATTCTGCATTCAGGTCTGTGTAGGCAGTCACTTGTCCCTGTACTTGAACTCTGGTGAGCTTCACTGTGGATATGTGGGTCTGATTGCAAGATCACCTTGCCGATTCACTCATTCACTCACACAGGCCTTGTCTACACCTAAAACTTAGGTCAAGCTAGCTACATTACTCAGGGGTGTGGGAAAATTTGCATCCCTGAGAGACAAAGTTAAGCTGATCTATGCCCTGGTATAGACACTGCTGGGTTGACGGAAGAATTCTTCCATTGACCTACCTATGCCCTCTCAATGAGTGGATTAACTACAGTGACAGAAAAAAACCCTTTAGCAAGTGTCTGCAATGTGGTGTTACAGCGGCACAGCTGCAGCAGCGTAGCTATACCGCTGAAGCATCTGTAGCATAGACAATCCCACCCTTTCTCGCTGTTTTGTTTGGCCGAGCAAAGCAAGGCCATACAGTCAGGTTGATGGCATTTCTGTTTGTCTGTAATATTTAGATTCCTTAAAGTGATCATGTTATTCCGCTCTGAATTTAACTATATTTGGATATTAAAAATCAACCCTAGACATTGCTGTTCATACGCTATAGCCAGACTTCAAGCGTGAGCATTCAGTCCTTCTCCTTCCCTGTTGTTAGTTTGCTTCCTAGGAACAGGTTTATGCTGCCAGTTATGCTCATTAGCATTCCTCTCATGGAACTGATGCCATTGAGTTATGCTGACTGCTGCATAGCCGGCAACCCAAGCTTTAGTTGGTTTTCCCCTTTCTCAATCCTGGCAGCAGCCGGATGGGCATCCAGCTGTATAGAACAGGAATGTAAACCTTGCTTTGGCAATGTTCACATAAAGTTCAGCCACATTCCTAGTAAAGGAACAGAACAGGATATAAATCTACATGGCAGGCTGGTGGTTGTTTTGTTTGGATTGTGGCTTTTAAAAAGGACCTTGTGAAATTATTTTCATATACATAAAAAGATGGTCATCGTAGTATCTGGGTGACAGTAAGATTTAAAAAAAAAAAGCTATTAAGATTCCTCCAAAGAGAGGAACAAATCTCCTTGCTCCCTCTTCCTTCATAGATATAAGATGCTACTTAAAAAGAAACACAACTGGAACCCACTGTTTCTTAGCAGGCAATTTGCTGGGAAAGAGGAGTCTTGGCATTTCATATTTTGTTCTTTGTTCGGTGGCAGCCATATCCAAATTTCTCTGTTTAGAAATTGATTTTTTTTAAAAGGATTAGAGTTCTTTTTATATAAAAAATATTTTTTTAAAGTTGGCTCCTAATCCTGAAGTATGTTTGATGCAAAATCTGGGACATTCGAATATGTGTTCTAAGGGAGGTTTCCATAATTGTGCAAACAGGAAATGCAATAGAGGAGTCTTCATGGATGAATAACTGTAAAGGTCTGAGATTATCACATATCTGGCACTCTGCACAGCAAATTAGGTATTTCTTGGAGAACACATTATTTTTGTTTAGTGTCAGGCTTCTGCCAATTAGTATCATGCTCTGTTTACTACTGCAAGCACTACCACATTCTCTGTCTCTTTACAAAAGTAACTTCCTTTTTGTCTTGTGTTTCCAAAATATCCACTTCTACCATCACCATCTCTGAGTTAAAAAAATTAACTTGACTAGGTCCATTTAAAAAAAGAGGCGGGGAAAGCAGCAGCAGATTGGATACAGAAATGAGTTCCAAATGCTTTATTTATCATTTTTATAGGAACAGCTTCAGAAGAGAGCGGGAAATAGAAGGTGGTAGATAGGGAGTTGGTTTCACAGAAGGATTTTTCCCTTGAAGAATAACTCTTCCACCAGAAACCATTCTGTCTAACTCAGCTGCTTGGACATGCATTTCAGCCATTCTTGACAAATCGGTTTATTTCTGATAAGCAGCTGTTTATGGACTCTAACAAGTTTTAACAGTAGTTAATGTATGGGTACAGGCATCAGTGGTGTGACTTGCAGATGTTAATGTGCTTAGTTGGCTCCACATTAGAATGCAAAACATGACCTAAGGTATGTCACCTTCTGGCCTTCAAACATGGTTAGTACGAGGTCATTTGGATTTGTCAGCTTTGTTTCCCTCCCAATGTAACATTTTATTCATCATGACCTAGTTTAGAGGAAACAGTTGAAAATGTGTAGACTGTAGCACCTTTTACAGTAAAATATTTAAACCCACAAAGGATGACTTTGCGTAAATTATAGCTTGTTCTCTTACAGACAATTCAATAGAGCCAGAGCTGACCTAACAAGCCAAAACAATTTATAAACCATCATTCTATGAGGTGAGCTTTCTTCCTGTTCCTCGAACAAAATAGCCTCTTGAACATAGGCCATGTCTACACTACAAGGAGTGCTTGTATCAATGCAGAGAGCAGTGTACCATAGACAGGTATCCCACTGTGCAACTCACCACCCTCCAGGCTACATGGCCCGCATGGCCCCACAGTATGCCAACATTTTTATGGCTGACTTAGAACAACGCTGACTTAGAACAACGCTTCCTCAGCTCTCGTCCCCTAGTGCGCCTCCTCTACTTGCGCTACATTGATGACATCTTCATCATATGGAAGGAGGCCCTTGAAGAATTCCACCTGGACTTCAACAATTTCCACCCCACCATCAACCTCAGCCTGGACCAGTCCACACAAGAGATCCACTTCCTGGACACTACAGTGCAAATAAGTGATGGTCACATAAACACCACCCTATACCGGAAACCTACTGACCGCTATACGTACCTACATGCCTCC
>NW_020682722.1:0-1540 GCF_002925995.2 Terrapene triunguis
GCTGCTCCTACTCGGATCTAGTCTCAGGGCGATCTATAGGGATGCAGCGCCTGGAACAGGAGATAAATAAACAGCAGCACTGCCCAGAAATTCCCATGCCTGCCTCTCCAGGGGGCTCTGTGCCCAAGAAGCTGCTCTCCTAGGTTCCTAGGCTAGACGGGACCACTGTGATCATCTAGTCTGACCTCCCAGGCAGTGATGTCAATTCCAGGAGAACTTGTCTTTCCTTTCAGGGGGATTGTGGGAAGGCAGTGGAGGACTAGCAATCTAGGAATGGGGGGTGCGGCAGGGGCTCAGGCCAGGGCCGGCTCCAGGCACCAGCCCACCAAGCTTGTGCTTGGGGCGGCATCTGGAGGGGGGTGGCGCGGCGCTCCGGACCCCGGGGAGAGCGGGGCCACGGCCGGGCTCGCCGCCCTCCCCCCGGCCAGGCTCGCCGCCCTCCCCCCGGCGCTCTGGCGGCCCTCCCCCCGGCCGCCGGGGGGAGAGCGGAGCCCCCGCCGGGGCTCGCCGCCCTCCTCCCAGGGCTCCGGCAGCCCTCCCTCCCGGTGCCCTCCCCCCGGCTGCCGGGGAGAGAGCGGAGCCCCCACCGGGGCTCGCCGCCCTCCCCCCGGCACTCTGGCGGCCCTCCCCCCCAGCGCCCTCCCCCCGGGGCGGCCGCAGGGGCGGGGGCGGCCGGAGGCTTTTTTGCCTGGGGCGGCAAAAAAGCCAGAGCCGGCCCTGGCTCAGGCACTGTGACACCAACACCCCCCGTGTTTGCTTGGCCAGGGCTTCTTGGACATTCTGGAGAAGCAGATAAATGTGGTCGGGCAGCAGAGCGAGAGCGTGGAGTGGAGACACCGGATCGCGACGGAGCTGATGGCCATAGTGGAGAAGCTGCTGAGAACGCTGGCCCTGACCCTGCGTGACAGCATGATCAGCGTCGCATCCACCAATGGCACAGGTCAGCATCTGGCTACATGGCCCCAGTTGGGCTTTCATCACCCACAGCCTACGCTCCCGCCCCACTCCCCACTGCGCCCCCTGCTGGGAGACGGGAGCTCCCCCCCACAGCCAGTTCTCCCGCCCTACTCCCCATAGCACCCCCTGCTGGGAGAGGCTGGGACTGGAGTAGTCAGGAGCTCCCCCAACAGCCAGGAAAGCACCTTGCCTGGCTACAGGCTTCCTCTCCATGTCTCTGATGTGAGCCCTGGCTGGTATTGTGGTTGCAGAGCTGGGGCTGGCCGTCAGGCAGGCTGGGTACCGGAGCCAGAAGACCGTGACGCTGCAGCAGAGCAAGACGCAGATGGAATTAAAGTGGGCCGGAGCCCCAGGGCAGGAAAATGAAGGTATGTGGTCATCCCCTGTGCTGGGGTGGGTATAGCGATGGGCACAGCCAGGGCATTGGGGGCAGCACCCCTAGCAGCACAGCGCCCCCTGGCACCAGTCTGCCCCTGGGCCCCTCCTGCCCCCAATTTCATCCATCTCCTCTGTCTCTCGCAGGCTTCACGCTGGCTGGGCTGCTGACATACCAGGGGATGAGCCCCATCCTGGACGGTGCTGG
>NW_020682723.1:0-8239 GCF_002925995.2 Terrapene triunguis
GGCGCTTAGGACTTTCCGGGAGGGAAGGGGAGGAGCGGGGAATGCGGTGCGCTTGGGGGGGGGGAAGAAGGAGGCAAGGAGCGGGGAGCTTGGCTGCCGGTGCGTGCAGAGCACCCACTAATTTTTCCCCGTGGGTGCTCCAGCCCCGGAGCACCCATGGAGTCAGTCCCTCCCTCCCGCCTCCTTACCTGAATATTTGGCCCGCGTAGATTGATTGGGACGCGGGACAAAGGGTTAAATATTGGGACATCTGGTTACCCTATACCGGTGGCCTCTGCTATGTTTCTTGGGTTTAGCTTCTTAACTGATGAAAAAATAGCAAGGACTTGGCTGCAGACGCAAGATATGCCAGTAAAGCTAAGGTGCAAATTTAAACTGACATAGTTATACCAGTCTAACTCCTCATGTGGACACTCTTAGTGTATGTCTACACTACGAAATTAGGTCGAATTTATAGAAGTCGGTTTTATACAGTTGATTGTGTGTGTCCCCACACAAAATGCTCTAAGTGCATTAAGTTGGCGGACTGCGTCCACGGTACTGAAGCTAGCGTCGACTTCTGGAGCGTTGCACTGTGGGTAGCTATCCCACAGTTCCCGCAGTCTCCGACACCCATTGGAATTCTGGGTTGAGATGCCAATGCCTGATGGGGCAAAAACAGTGTCGCGGGTGGTTCTGGGTACATGTCGTCAGCCCCTCCCCCCCCATGAAAGCAACGGCAGACAATCGTTTCGCGCCTTTTTTCCTGGGTTACCTGTGCAGATGCCATACCATGGCAAGCATGGAGCCCACTCAGCTCACTGCACCGTATGTCTCCTGGGTGCTGGCAGATGTGGGACTGCATTGCTACACAGCAGCAGCTCATTGCCTTTTGGCAGCAGACAGTGCATTACGACTGGTAGCCATCGTCGTCGTACTCCTGGGCGCTCTTTTAGCGGACCTTGGTGAGGTCGGTCAGGGACACCTGGGCAGACATGGGAGTGACTCAGCCAAGTCATTCCCATCTTCTGCCGACCACCCAGGAGATGAGGATGGCTAGCAGTCGTACTGCACCGTCTTCTGGAGAACACCCAGGAGATGACGATGGCTAGCAGTCATACTGCACCGTCTGCTGCCAGCCTAAGATGTAAAAGATAGATGGCATGAATCAAAACAAGAAATAGACCCGATTTGTTTTGTATTCATTTGCGCCCTCCTCCCTCCGTGAAATCAACGGCCTGCTAAACCCAGGGTTTTGAGTACAATCCTTGAGGGGGCCATTCTGTGTGACAGTTGTTTGTGTTTCTCCTTGATGCAAAGCCACCCCCTTTGTTGATTTTAATTCCCTGTAAGCCATGTTGTCAGTCGCCCCTCCCTCTGTCAGATCAACGGCAGACAATCGTTTCGCGCCTTTTTTCAGCACAGACACCATAGCACTGGGAACATGGAGCCCGCTCAGATCACCGCAACAATTATGAGCACTGTAAACACCACGCACATTATCCAGCAGGATATGCAGAACCAGAACCTGCAAAAGCGAGGAGGCAACAGCAGCGTGGTGACGAGAGTGATGAGGACATAGACATAGACTTCTCACAAAGTACGGGCCCAGGCAATGTGCACATTATGGTGTTAATGGGGCACGTTCATGCCGTGGAATGCTGATTCTGGGCCCGGGAAACAAGCACAGACTGGTGGGACCACATAGTGTTGCAGGTCTGGGACAATTCCCAGTGGCTGCGAAACTTTCGCAGGCATAAGGGCACTTTCATGGAACTTTGTGACTTGCTTTCCCCTGCCCTGAAGCGCCAGAATACCAAGATGAGAGCAGCCCTCACAGTTGAGAAGCGAGTGGTGACAGCCCTGTGGAAACTTGCAACGCCAGACAGCTACCGGTCAGTCGGGAATCAATTTGGAGTGGGCAAATCTACTGTGTGGGCTGCTGTGATGCAAGTAGCCAAAGCAATCATTGATGTGCTGCTACGAAAGGTAGTGACTCTGGGAAATGTGCAGGTCATAGTGGATGGCTTTGCTGCAATGGGATTCCCTAACTGTGGTGGGGCGATAGCCGGAACCCATATCCCTATCTTGGCATCGGAGCACCAAGCCAGCGAGTACATAAACCGAAAGGGGTACTTTTCAATGGTGCTGCAAGCCCTGGTGGATCACAAGGGATGTTTCACCAACATCAACGTGGGATGGCTGGGAAAGGTACATGACGCTTGCATCTTCAGGAACTCTGGTCTGTTTCAAAAGCTGCAGGAAGGGACTTTCTTCCCAGACCAGAAAATAACCACTGGGGATGTTGAAATGCCTATAGTTATCCTTGGGGACCCAGCCTACCCCTTAATGCCATGGCTCATGAAGCCGTACACAGGCAGCCTGGACAGTAGTTAGTCAGGACCTGTTCAACTACAGGCTGAGCAAGTGCAGAATGGTGGTAGAATGTGCATTTGGACATTTGAAAGCGCACTGATGCAGTTTACTGGATCGGATAGACCTCAGCGAAACCAATATTCCCATTGTTATTACTGCTTGCTGTGCACTTCACAATATCTGTGAGAGTAAGGGGGAGACGTTTATGGCAGGGTGGGAGGTTGAGGCAAATCGCCTGGCCACTGATTACGCGCAGCCAGACACCAGGGCGCTTAGAAGAGTACAGGAGTGTGCGGTGCGCATCAGAGAAGCTTTGAAAGCCAGTTTCTTGACTGGCCAGGCTACGGTGTGAAAGTTCTGTTTGTTTCTCCTTGATGAAACCCTCCCCCCGCCCTTGGTTCACTCTACTTCCCTGTAAGCTAGCCACCCTTCCCTCCTCCCTTCGATCACCACTTGCAGAGGCAATAAAGTCATTGTTGCTTCACATTCATGCATTCTTTATTAATTCATCACACAAATGGGGGATAACTGTCAAGGTAGCCCGGGAGGGGTGGGGGAGGAGGGAAGCACAAGGCCACACTGCACTTTAAAACTTAAAAAAAAAAAAAAACTTATTGAATACCAGCCTTCTGTTGCTTGGGCAATCCTCTGGGGTGGAGTGACTGGGTGCCCAGAGGCCCCCCCACTGCGTTCTTGGGCATCTGGTTGAGGAGGCTATGGAACTTGGGGAGGAGGGCTGTTGGTTACACAGGGGCTGTAGCGGCAGTCTGTGCTCCTGCTGCCTTTCCTGCAGCTCAGCCATACGCTGGAGCATATGAGTTTGATCCTCCAGCAGCCTGAGCATTGACTCCTGCCTTCTGTCAGCAAGCTGATGCCACCTATCATCTTCAGCCCGCCACTTACTCTCTTCAGCCCGTCACCTCTCCTCACGTTCATATTGTGCTTTCCTGCACTCCGACATTGTCTGCCTCCATGCATTCTGCTGTGCTCTGTCAGTGTGGGAGGACAGCATGAGGTCAGAGAACATTTCATCCCAAGTGCATTTTTTTTGGCCTTCTAATCTTCGCTAGCCTCTGGGAAGGAGAAACATATGCAGCTGGTGGAGGGAAAAAAAAAAAAAAAAAAGGGAGAGTGGTACTTAAAAAGACACATTTTATAGAACAATGGGTACACTCTTTCATGTAAACCTTGCTGTTAACATTACATAGCACATGTGCTTTCGTTACAAGGTTGCACTTTGCCTCTTATTGAGGGAGGGCCTGCCGGTTTGGTGTGAGAGATCACTCACACAGGGCCGGGCAACAGAATTCGGCTTGCAGGCAGCCATGGTAAGCCAGTCTTTTGGCTTCTTTAACCTTCATAACATGTGGGAATGGTTTTAAACAGCAGCGCCCTTATTTCCCATACCAAGCGGCCGTTGGGTTGGCCATTTAAAATGGGTTGGCAATTTAAAAGGAGGGGCTGCGGTTTGCGGGTTAGCGTGCAGCACAAACCCAACTAACCCCGCCCCCCCACAATTCTCTGGGATGATCGCTTCACCCCTCCCCCCACCGCATGGCTAACAGCAGGGAACATTTCTGTTCAGCCACAGGCAAACAGCCCAGCAGGAACAGGCACCTCTGAATGTCCCCTTAATAAAATCACCCTATTTCAACCACGTGACCATGAATGATATCACTCTCCTGAGGATAACACAGAGAGATAAGGAACAGCTGTTTGAATGCCAGCAAACACCGGGACCATACGCTGTGTTATGCAATGATTCCAGACTACGTGCTACTGGCCTGGTGTGGTAAAGTGACCTACCATGGAGGACGGAATAAGGCTGCCCTCCCCAGAAACCTTTTGCAAAGGCTTTGGGAGTACATCCAGGAGAGCTTTATGGAGATGTCCTTGGAGGATTCCGCTCCATCCCCAGCACATTAACAGACTTTTCCAGTAGCTGTACTGGCCGCGAATGCCAGGGCAAATTAATCATTAAACACGCTTGCTTTTAAACCATGTCTAATATTTACAAAGGTACACTCACCAGAGGTCCCTTCTCTGCCTTCAGGGTCCGGGAACCCGCCTTGGGTGGGTTCGGGGGTTACTGGCTCCAGGGTGAGAAACAGATCCTGGCTGTTGGGGAAACCGTTTTTTCCACTTCCTTGCGGTGAGCTATCTTCCTCGTCCCCAAAACCCGCTTCCGTGTTGCGTCCTACTCCATTGACAGAGTCAAAGTACAGGGTTGGGGTACTGGTGGCTGCACCCCCTAGAATGGTATGCAGCTCATCATAGAAGCGGCATGTTTGGGGCTGTGACCCGGAGTGGCCGTTTGCCTCTCTGTTTTTTTGGTAGGCTTGCCTGAGCTCCTTAATTTTCACACGGCACTGCCGCAAGTCCCTGTTATAGCCACTGTCCTTCATGCCCTTGGAGATTTTTTCAAACGTTTTGGCATTTCGTTTACTGGAACGGAGTTCAGCTAGCACGGACTCATTTCCCCAAAAAGCAATCAGATCCCGTACCTCCCGTTCGGTCCATGCTGGAGCTCTTTTGTGATTCTGGGACTCCATGGTCACCTCTGCTGATGAGCTCTGCATGGTCACCTGTGCTGATCAGCTCGCAACGCTGGCCAAACAGGAAATGAAATTCAAAAGTTCGCGGGCCTTTTCCTGTCTACCTGGCCAGTGCATCTGAGTTGAGAGCGGTGTCCAGAGAGGTCACAATGGTGTACTGAGGGATAGCTCCCGGAGGCCAATACCGTTGAATTGCATCCACACTACCCCAAATTCGACCCGGCAAGGCCTATTTCAGAGCTAATCCCCTCGTCGGAGGTGGAGTAAAGAAATCAATTTTAAGAGCCCTTTAAGTCAAAAAAAAAAAAATTGTAGTGAGGACGGGTCCAGGGTTAAATTGAGGTAACGCTGCTAAATTTGACCTAAAATCGTAGTGTAGACCAGGCCTTAGTCTGGTCTAAGAGTACCCTTTTTTGGTTTACCTTATGTCCTATTATCTTATTTATTCCTTATATTGGAATAAGCGTCCTCTAACTGTGTCAGAGAAACTAAAGACATGTGCAGCCTCTGGGTGCTACTGCTGTAGCACTGCCGCTGTAGTGGAGATGCTTCCTACATTGACGGAAGGGGTTTTTCTGCTGATGTAGGTGGTAATCCATCAACCTAACAGCGTTTGCACCAGGGGTTAGGTCAGCTTAACTACTGTGCTCAGTTAGGTTGATATAAATTTTAAGTGTACATGAGGGCTATTAATAATATACTGGTAAAACTTCCTCATGCAGACAAGCCCTAAGTGGTGGCAGCTCCCAAACATCACCCACTGGGGCGCCAAAATAAGATATTACTCTCAGTAAAATGTGCAGATCTGTGACCCTCCCTTTCCTTTCTTACATAAGGAATGAAATAGTTAATGGTTACATTTAAATGGTCATAACTGAGATGAATGGGACATTTCACACCTCTCAGAGTTATTGTCCCAGGCTCTCCGCAGATTCATCTCTGCTTTGGCTACACTTGGTTTACATTTTTGATACTTTCTTCACAAACATAACAGCAAGACAGAGTTGCTGTTTTTCATTAAAGCTAAGTCTCTGGAACACAAAGTAGTTCCTTCAAAGAAGTGTTGGTTTTGTGTATGGGTATGCATTGGCTGTTTCTGAGCCCTTACGTTTGTGTCTTGGAGAGTCCCTCATGTTCATGACTGTATAAAACAACTATTGCAAAATACATATGGATCAAAACATTGTAACATGCCACTACACATAGACCCATATATTTTTGACTAAGGGAAAATATATTCAAAACACACAATGCCCAACCCCACTCTTACTGAACTACGGAAAAACTTCCAGTGACTTCACTGGGAGTTGGCTTGTACCAATTAAGAGGTGGAATAGGGTTTATTTAAGGTGACAAAGCTCTGTCCTTGTCTCCATGGGTCCTGCGTTTCCTGACGGATTTCGCTAGCCTCAGAGGCTCACTGTGACCCTTCCCTTAACCCTTCTCTCTCTCTCTCTCTCTCTCTAGAGACAAGGGTCAGTGTCTACTGAGCCATTTTCATCATAAGCCAGCGAGGGAGGTGAGGAGAAGCTATCCTCCTTTGCACAGCCTCTGTTGTCTCCCCATCTCAGTGATTAATCAGGGGACAAAGGACGGGGGGAGCCCAGGCCTGCCCTCTACTCTGGGCTCCAGCCCAGGGACCCTAATAGTATCAGCTATGGTAGCTGACCTTTTAGGAACAGGACATGTACAATTCCCTGGGCTACTTCCCCACAGCAGCCCCCACTTCCTCAAGCTCCACTTCACCCTTACCTCAGGGCCTCCTTCCTTGTACCTAGTATGGTGTATACAACTCAGCCTCTCCAACAGCACAACTTCTCACAGCTCCTGACATGCACGCCCACCTGACTAACTGGGAAGCTTTTTAACTAGTTTCAACCAGCCCCTGATTGGCTTCAGGTGTCCCAATCAACCTAGCAATCTCCACTGCCTTCTGGAAAGATCTTAATTGGCCCCAGGTGTCTTAATTGACCTGGAGCAGCTGCCATTTACTTATCCTGGTACCAGGGATTTGTTTAACCTGGGGCTAATATATTTATCTCCCATTACTTTTCTATAGCCATCTGGCCTTGCCCCGTCACAGTAAGCTAAAGAAATTGAGACAAGGCTTTGTTGTCCCCTGCAAACTCCTTACAGTTACACCTGTGGGTTCTCCAACAGTCATGTTAAGGGTGAAACAAATTTAAAATACAAATCAGATCAGGGAAACAAAGATTAAAGTTAAACTTTGAACTTGTGAACCTTCCTCTCTGCAACGTATACATGCCAGTGTGGCCCATGAGCAGCCTTTCAGCTTCTCTAGTCATTTACACCTGTGCAAAGTAAGTGTCGTGTATCTGTAAAATGCTACCAAGTCAGAGCAGTGGCATTTCAAACCCATGTTGCACAGGTGTAAATAAACGCATGAGGGGCAAGGCAGTGGGGAAGCAGGCTTGGGATCTGGCAGGCTCTGATGATGGCTACAGTGTCTAGAAAGCAGTGATGTCAAGATGCATTTCTGCATCTATTTTTGAAGAAATGAAATAAATAACAGCTCTTCTCCATTTATCTGCTAGCAGCTATATTTAAAATGTATAAAATGACCTTCGCTATTGCAAATACAGACTTCGCTGCAGCAGAATGTGGCAGTGTTCTTTCAGTGCTGATGTTCCACTGGAATGAAAGCAGGCCTGCAATGATTTGTCTGGTACAGGGTCGGCTCCAGGCACCAGCTAAGGAAGCAGGTGCTTGGGGCAGCCAATACAAAAGGGCAGCATGTCCGGGTCTTTGGCGGCGGGTCCCTCAGTCCCTCTCCTCCTCTTTGAGCTGCTGCCAAAGTGCTGCTGAAGAGGAAGAGAGGGAGTGAAGGACCCGCCGCTGAACTGCCGCCGAAGAGTGGAGCGGCGCTTTTTTTTAAATTTTTTTTCCTGCTTGGGGCAGCAGAAAACCTGGAGCCGGCCCTGGTCTGGTACATGGTGTGGTATGTTATGTGGTTATTTTTCTTGCATATAGCAGTTATTGCAGTATCAAGTCCTTTGTTAACAGGAAGTGAAAGAGAGAAGATGACCTCTCAGTGCAAAATTTTGCCATGGAAACATTTTTGTATTGGGCAGGTGATGTAACTACAATGAGGTCAGGGCCGGCTCCAGGTACCAGCCGACCAAGCACATGCTTGGGGCGGCACCTTGTGGCGGAGCGGTGCTCAGGTTTTTATTTATTTATTTATTTATTGGTTCGTCGGGGCAGCGCTGGAGGGTTTTTTTTGTTGTTTCCGCGGCGCTAGGGGGAGTGGGGGCTTGGCGCGGTGCTGGGGAGCGGGGGCGGGGGCTTCGGGTGGCGCGGCGCTGGGG
>NW_020682724.1:0-2259 GCF_002925995.2 Terrapene triunguis
GTTTGAGAAACCTAAAAAAACATATTTAAACATTTAACAAACAAATCTGTTCTCTGTGTGTAAATGGATTGTGATGGGGAAAAAATCAGTATGTATTCATTCTGTATCCTCTTTACTCTCACAGTTTCTAAGGGCTAAAGGTTGACCTAGACACCACAACAAAATGATGCAGAGATTCTGTCATTGTAGAAGTCCTCCTGTTGATTTGGGCAAGATTCTCCATAATGAGCTATGGAGGCATGCTGTGGCATGCACTTAACTGCTGATCTGACCAGGAGCAAAATTCATGCTGCTTCATAGCACTTGTTGTAGATTGTAACATACCTATTAGCCAGCTAAGGGAAGGCTAGAGATAGACTTTTATCTACCATATCCACTTGCATACGTTGTTTTTAGATGAGTGTACACACCTGACAGCATCCTGCCTATTCTTTGAGTACTTTCTTGAGGCCTGATTCAAAGCCCATTGAAGTTCGGATCAGGTCCGTAGTGCTATTGTAAGATCCTGTGCTGTTACTTCCACCTGCCATTAACCTTACTGCAGCACAGAGGAGAATTTGCTTTATGTGTAGCTTCAAATCATTAATTTTATTTTCAACCCTAGCAAGTTGTCAGGAATCAAGTAAAATCAGCCAAAGGTGACTTTATAGCTAGGAGATTAGTTGTGATCTATTATTTGGTCTTATTTCTTTATTTGCACAGTGCCATTTGTGTTCATAGTTTTTTAAAGACAATTAAAAATTAACATTCTCTGCTCTGGGAGGTTTGCAGTCTATGCTCCTGATCCGAGGCCCACTGTAACACATGGGACTTTTCCATTGACTTTAACGGGCTTTGGATGAGACCCTAAATTAGACATAACATAGCAAGGGTTGATCACAAAAGGGTAATGAAGTGGGTCTGGGAGGATGGAAGGCATGAATTTGACTGGTGGTGAGATATTCTAATTGTTACATATTCATCTTGTAAGTTAATTAAAATGTATAAAAGATTTAAAATTTAATATCGTAGAATTTGGGGATGGTGAGAGGAAGATAAATGGAAATAAATGATTTTGGGGGTAGGATTAGTGAGTAAGGTTGCATAGTGCACAGACTCAGACAAAAAATTGAGATTAAAAGATACTTTACAAGTCTTACTACTGATGCTTGAAAGGATACGGTCGAAGTATTTCCCTCAATGATTAAATTCTCTTTCTCTCACTGTTTCTTTACTGTGCACCTTACTTTCATCTTAAAATGTTCTAAACTGTTTTTCCTAAAGGTACCTAGTTAAGGTAAATTGTTTTATTCCACCATCGTCCTTTGTAGATGGTATCATAATTTCAATCAATGTGATGTAATTAGGACCATATAACTCCCCATTTGGAAACTTGAACCAGAAGTTAGTTAGTTTGCCATTTTCACACTCAATTGCATGTGAAAACCAATTTGTCACTGTAGGTTTGCTTGTGACAGCTGGCATATTTTTATTTTTTAAATTGTTTTTTATTAAAACATTTTTAAAATAAAGAATTCTGAAGCAGTTGGGTTTTTTGGACACGTGAACCCACATATAGTGCATTAGAAGTTGTTTCCTATAGCAATGGTAACTTGGCCACATTCAGACTATATACTAATAGGATACAGAATTATATAAACATACATACAGTATGTAAAAAAAGACTGAAATATATTTGCTATGGGAACTGTAATTTTGAACTTTGTCTCATGTGTTTTTGAATTCTATAAAATAATATTGCCTGAATGTTGTTTTTTCTGCTTGTTTGTTTTTTTGCGCTGTGTAGCAAAAAGTGTAAATTGCTTCTTGGAAAACATATAATATAATATAATATAATATCAGTAAAATGTCAAAACCAAATTGTATCTATGCTGAAATTCTTAGTGACTCAAATCAGAAGCTGGAAACCACTACCCTTTTAATTTTAGGCACTCACCAGCACAGACTGACTTCTTTGAAAGTGTATCAAAGCATGCTGATAAAGATGAGGGAATGGATAATTTTACCTATATATATATCTTGTTTGCTGTGTGATACACTATGAGTGGGGGAGCTGAGAGCCTTGGTGACTGCCCAGCTGGGAGAGGGGAGCCAGGAACTGGGGCGCAGAGCGAGGAGTCTGGTGGGTGCAACCCGGCTGGGTGTAGGGTGACCAGACGTCCCGATAAAATCTTGTCCTGATATCCGCCGACAGCGCTTTTGTTTTGTTTTGCTCCGCTGGCAGGGACTGACTCGGCTTTTTTTTTTTTTTTTTTTTTT
>NW_020682725.1:0-3078 GCF_002925995.2 Terrapene triunguis
ATTCCACTCATTGGCACCAAGATTGGTTTGACGAAAATGAGGACAGTCTAGCATTAATTCAACAGAAAAGAAATGCATTTTGTAGCTGGCAAAATGACTCCTCTAACCAACAAAAACCTTAGGTCAAATTCTCCTTGAATTGGCTTCACCCTCCTCAAGGACAATCTGGGAACGTAAGGGGGTTGGGTCTTTGGAACTTGGCCCATATCTAGCTTTTGTTGCTTGAAAGAAGCTTCTCATGTCATCCTGGTCTACGAAACCCTGGATCTCAGAGGCCTTCTCTTGCCACCACTTGTGTTTGATGTCACATAGGAGGTGAGGGTGTTTCATCTTGCAGGCTGGGACGCCTTTGGCCAGATTTTCATAACAGCTCAGCACCCAGCAATCATCATGCTTCTCAGTGGAGCTGAGGGAGGGAACGCTTCTTTGTTGGGTGGTGTAGTGAGGACTGTGTTGGAATTGCAAGCTGTCACTTTAATAGAGGAGTGTTCCCAGGTCCTGTTTGCAGGCCAGAGAGCTCTGTAGCAAAGCGTGAGAGCAGAAAATCAGGGCTTGTCTATAGGAACAGTTTGTGGGCAGCTGGGGTGTCAGTCTGCCTCTCACTAGTCTGGCGCACACGAACTGTCTGTGTGGCCCCTGCTACGTGCACTAACAATTCCGTAGTGTGCTTCAATTTACCCCGCTTTGAAATGGGAAGAGATCAACGTGCACCGGGGAACTTTCAGTGGACGGCCGCAGGGTGCACACAGCCAGCTGTGCAAGGTGGATTTACACTCCAGCCTGCCACGCACTAACGGTTCCTATGGACGAGCCTAGGTAAAGAAGATGGGTGAGTTGTGCCCACTGCCTTAAGGAGCAGCCCGCCCCACCCCACCCCTATGTTAAGATTCTGGATTCTAAGGAATAAAGTCGTGTTACGCTGCAGCCTTCCAGCCAGAGCATTTAGGGTTGTAACTAACTGCCCTGTGTGTGCTGTGCCCAGCACAGTTCTCAATGGGGTCGGGGAGGGAATTCTCCTTTGTTCTCACTGAGAGCTGCTGGGTGCTCAGTGTTTATGAAAATCTGGCTAATGAAGTCATTTTCCTGCAAGCACGAGAGAGCCCTGGATATGGCTTGAGCATCGCTACTTAGAGGACAGCTGAAACTCCCACATCACAGTAACAGCTGCACTGTGGGCCTGGTCCAGGACTGCGTTTGGACTCTGGCAAAACTCCCGTTGCCTTAAATGAGCGTTTTGCCCAAATCAGAACTAAGGATCAGGCTGTAACTTGTATTCAATTGCACAAAAGACAGTAAATGGAGAGCTCCACAGCTAGGGTCACCCCGCTTGCCCTGGGGATGTATGCTGTGTTTTTTCATTTCACAATCACACAATGGGCTTGATCCTTCCTGCGTAACGAAGTCAGCAGGAACTTCGAGAGTGCTAGCAATCACCTTGCTGTAGGCTGGCTCTTTGCAGACTGACTGCAGAGCCCTCAGATTGCATGCTCCCTACACAGCCCCCAGCCTGCAAACAGCCCCAAGAAACCCCTCAGGATTTAAAGTGAAAGCCTGTAATTGCTATATAGTTTTCAATACACTACACAAATCACTTAGCAAGGACATTGACATTCATTGCTCTAGGCCAGGGGTAGGAAACCTGTGAGTGCGGGAAAACCTTCACTGACAGCTCAGCACTCATGAAACATCGGAGTCAGAATCCACACAGGAGAGCGACCCTATGGATGCTGTGAGAGCGGGAAAAGCGGCACTTGGCACTCAAACCTTATTACACATCAGAAAATCCACACTGGAGAGAGGCCCTATGAACGCAATGTGGGGGAAAATGTATTGACAGCTCATCGCTTACGAAACATGAGAGAATCCACATTAGAAACGGATCTTATGAATGCTGTGAGTGTGGGAAAAGCTTCACTCTGAGCTCAGGCCTTATTAGACATCAGAGGCTCCACATCTCATAGAGACACTAGATGCTGTGATTGTGGGAAAAGCTTCTCTCAGAACTCAGCGTGTACTCAGGGCCTGTAGGCGAGAGGGGCTGATTCCCTGGGCTCCTCCTGGTTCTCGAGGAAGGAGTCAGTGACTCTTCTCTGAGAACCATCTTTTGGATCTTATGGTGTGTGTGTGGGGGGGAGGGGCGATGGGCCTAGGCCAGCCTGGGACCCTGTAGTTAGTGCTCAGTTGAACCAAGCAGAGCTCTGGCTTGAAGTCCCAGCTCCTTCCCCTGTCGCTGAAGGAGGAAGGGCCCCACGTTGCCTTGCACTGACGGCCCTGGCCAAGGATGGCCAGTGGGATCCCAGCTAGGCGGACAGACTGGAAAATGGATCTTCCAGTCTCTCCTTTCCAGGCCTTCCCAGCATTAAGATAAAATTGCCTCCTCACCCCTCCTCATCGGGCTCACCACCAAGAGGTATTGGGGCCTGTCTGTATCTGGGGATTCTGCCAGCAGCTCCCCAGCATGGCACCCGGGAGGTTGGCCAAGACCTTGTGGAGACCCTATAACCGAAGGGAGAGCCACGGGTCAGGGGCTACACCTGCCACAGGACAGTAAGGGGTGGGAAGCACCGGTGAGACCCCAAACACATACCCTGGCCTCTCTGATTCACATCCTACCGCAGGCTTTGTCCCCGACTGTTTCCTGTTTCTCTAGACGAGACATTTTCACAAATGTCAGAATGCCTTGGCGCTCAACACCATGAAACAACCCTTTCTCCCCAAAGGGCTTTAATGCCCATTCTCTCTCCCAGACTCACTCCTGCCAGGAATTACAGACGTGTCTCTCTTCCCATTGCACAGATTGGGATGCTGAGGTACAGAGAAAGGAAATGACCTACCCCAGGTCACACAGCAAAGCGATGGCAGAGCTAGAGAGAAAAGCCAACAGTTCTCACTCCCGCTGTCATCAGCAGACAACAAGCCCCCGGAGGGAGGGACAGAGCCCAGCAATTGAGGGGGGGGGGCGATTTTCATCTACACAGTTCTCTGTTAGAAAATCCCATGAACATTAAACAAGTTTGGTTTGTGGAATCATGAATCAATTTGTATGAAAATTCTTTGCAAAAATATTTTGTTTACAAA
>NW_020682725.1:3088-3375 GCF_002925995.2 Terrapene triunguis
CACCTTAGAGACTAACAAATTTATTTGAGCATAAGCTTTCGTGGGCTACAGCCCACTTTTTCGGATGCAAGCCCACGAAAGCTTATGCTCAAATAAATTTGTTAGTCTCTAAGGTGCCACAAGTACTCCTGTTCTTTTTGCGGATACAGACTAACACGGCTGCTACTCTGAAACACAAAGAGGACACACTTTGATTTAGAAACGAGATAAGATGCTTCAGTCAGGGCTAAGTAGTTGCTCCCCTTAATGATTTAAAGCTAATAAAATACCAGTAAAATTGACTCTTT
>NW_020682726.1:0-1768 GCF_002925995.2 Terrapene triunguis
TGTGAGCAAGACACGAGAAGTCATTCTTCCGCTCTACTCTGCTCTGGGTAGGCCTCAGCTGGAGTATTGTGTCCAGTTCTGGGCACCGCATTTCAAGAAAGATGTGGAGAAATTGGAGAGGGTCCAGAGAAGAGCAACAGGAATGATTAAAGGTCTTGAGAACATGACCTATGGAGGAAGGCTGAAAGAATTGGGTTTGTTTAGTTTGGAAAAGAGAAGACTGAGAGGGGACATGATAGCAGTTTTCAGATATCTAAAAGGGTGTCATAAGGAGGAGGGAGAAAACTTGTTCACCTTAGCCTCCAAGGATAGAACAAGAAGCAATGGGCTTAAACTGCAGCAAGGGATATTAGGAAAAAGTTCCTAACTGTCAGGGTGGTTAAACACTGGGATAAATTGCCTACGGAGGTTGTGGAATCTCCATCTCTGGAGATATTTAAGAGTAGGTTAGATAAATGTCTATCAGGGATGGTCTAGACAGTATTTGGTCCTGCCATGCGGGCAGGGGACTGGACTCGATGACCTCTCGACGTCCCTTCCAGTCCTAGAATCTATGAATCTATGAAAAAATGCTAACTCGTCAGGAAAATGTTTGTCTTAAAAATAAACCAGAATATTGTTCACATTTTTATCCAACAAGGAATCTCTCTCAAATTCAACAGCTAATGAAAAAGAACAAAGGGAAGCCATAATTATGATGGACTTACTGGGAGTATAAGTCTTAAAATACTTAATATGAATCCTTTTATTTCTCTAAAATTAGTATCTCCTTAAGATCCTTCCAACCTCACTATTCTGACATGAAACTCCCTCAAAGACTGTAAAATTCTTTCAATTTAACTAAAACACAGGGCGTTTATTTTTAATATTTTAATTAGAAATGATCAGCTACAAATAACTAGTGATCAACTCACAATCACTACTTTGGTTCCAGTAATGAAGTCAAATCAGTTGTAAGAAAACAAAGATGTATTGCCAAAACCTTACCTTGGGTTTCTCCTCTTCTTTATCTTTCCTCTCTGACTTGGGGGTTTTGTGGGAGAGAAGGGTTTGGATTTCTTTCCAGTCAGTGTCAAGTTTTTCTGTGAGTTCCAAGGCATTCTCTCTCTGAGTTTGTCTCTCTCTCTAGAAAGATAAAAATATGCATACAACATAATTATTGTTCAACTGGCCAGTAATGTATATAACTGAACAAAGAATACTTCAGAGGGCATTCTGCACCAAAATAATTAAAATGTGCAGAATTTTAAAATATTGTGCACAGAATTTTTATTTGTCAAATATATGTGAAGGCTCCAGCACGGCATTGGGGAGCACAGGCCACTGGCTGCACAGAGGTGAAAGATCACTGTTTAGCTCCCCTCCGGCACATGGACTCAGCGATGAGGCTGCACCCAACCCTGACACAGCGCAAGAACAGGGCCTGCCCCAGAAACACCCCAGGGCCCTGCCCCTCCATGCCAGGTGCACCAGGTGTGGGCAAGCAGGCTCAGCAAGGCAGGATCCAAGTGTGGAGGGGCTTAGTGTGGGGGTATCCAGGTGTGGGTTGAGAGGCAATCTGGATGCACAGAGGCTTGATGGAGGGTTTCTGGGTGCAATGGTAATTGGACTCTGCAGGGGGGTCCAAGTGAAGGTGGTTGGAGTTCAGCGGGGGGGTCCTGAGTGTGGGAAGATAGAGCTCGGCAGGAGGGCTTTGGTGGGGGGATCCAGATGCTGGGGGAGTGGGGCTCAGTGGCGTGGGGATCCAGGTGCAGCTGGCTGGGGCTCG
>NW_020682727.1:0-1605 GCF_002925995.2 Terrapene triunguis
TTCTTGGTCAGTCCTTGGATGGGAGCTCTCCAAAGGTGCTGTGAGAAGTGGTGTCTGTGTCCATTGGCTTGAAGGAATAATGAAACTGTGAAGAGATTTGTGCATCAAGTGAATCCACTATTCATTATCTTCCCCAGTCTGACTAGTTTTCCCTACAACTGGCTTGTATAGATGCTAAGTAGGTGGGCATTGGTGGGACCATATGATCATAGAAGATTAGGGTTGGAAGGGACCTCAGGAGGTCATCTAGTCCAACCCCCTGCTCAAAGCAGGACCAATCCCCAACTAAATCATCCCAGCCAGGGCTTTGTCAAGCCTGACCTTAAAAACCTCTAAGGATGCAGATTCCACCACCTCCCTAGGTAACCCATTCCAGTGCTTCACCACCCACCTAGTGAAATAGTGTTTCCTAATATCCAACCTAAACCTCCCCCACTGCAACTTGAGACCATTACTCCTTGTTCTGTCATCTGCCACCACTGAGAACAGCCGAGCTCCATCCTCTTTGGAACCCCCCTTCAGGTAGTTGAAAGCAGCTATCAAATCCCCCCTCATTCTTCTCTTCTGCAGACTAATTAATCCCAGTTCCCTCAGCCTTTCCTCGTAAGTCATGTGCTCCAGCCCCCAATCATTTTTGTTGCCCTCCGCTGGACTCTTTCCAATTTTTCCACATCCTTCTTGTAGTGTGGGGCCCAAAACTGGACACAATACTCCAGATGAGGCCTCACCAATGTCGAATAGAGGGGAATGATCACGTCCCTTGATCTGCTGGCACTGCTCCTACTTATACAGCCCAAAATGCCATTAGCCTTCTTGGCAACAAGAGCACACTGTTGACTCATCTCCAGCTTCTCGTCCACTGTAATCCCCAGGTCCCTTTCTGCAGAACTGCTACTTAGCCAGTCGGTCCACATCCTATAGCAGTGCACGGGATTCTTCTATCCTAAGTGCAGGACTCTGCACTTGTCCTTGAATCTCATCAGATTTCTTTTGTCTACTGGACCCTATCCCTGCTCCCCCGCCAGGAGAGCTGTACAGGAACCCGCATGATGCCACAGGAGTCCCCCCGCTGGCCTGTTCAGTATCTGATACAACATCCTGCAGCAGGAAGTTGCACAGGTAGCTGGAATCACAGGCAGGTCTGAGTCTCCAAGCTTGGGCTTTTGCAATTCCCTTCCCATGCTGCACCGACAAAGCGCTGGGCCTTCCCACCCGCCAAGGGAGCACTGCATCCGTCCAGCACGCAGCTACGCTCCCCCAGAACAGTGCCAACCAGTCACACGGCCATGGCTGGCGAGGATACATGCTCTTGGTCATATAACACCACACAGTGTTAGGCGACACCACTTGTCCAACAGCAAGAGGAAAGAGGTAATGCATGATTGCGTGTAGTAATGTCCCAGTTCTACTCAGTTAGCAGCCAGCACCAACCATATTGTGTTATTCAGGAGATGGGTTTTTTTGATGGTGGTTATACTAGACAAAGATGACCCTTGCTCCTCCAAGATTTGATTGAAGAAAAAATGATCCAGAGCCTAAAATCTTTGAACCGATAATACCAATTATGGCTAACACAAAAGAAACTTAAATTGTTTCTATCGACCC
>NW_020682728.1:0-1261 GCF_002925995.2 Terrapene triunguis
AGATCCTGCAAAGCAAGGGAGAGCCATGGGTCAGAGTTAGGGAAAGTAGGGCTACACCTGCCACGGGATGGGAAGAGGGGTCCCTGGGAAGCACTGGTGAGACCCCCCCAAAACATATCTTGGCCTCTCGCATTCACATCCCACTGCTGGCAATTAGCCAGGATTCATGGCAGGATGACAGCTGGTTCTTCAATCCATGACTTTAGCATGATCTACCTGGACTTGGGTGGTGTCCTTCTGTGTGCCCAGGGTGAAGACAGCATGCAGGGCAGCTCGAAGGAGATGGGTCTCTAGCTCTGGCTCAAGGGCAGGTGTCATGGTGCTCGGAAGAGAGAGGAGCCGGTATTAGACTGTGCAGTGCGGGGGTGGGACTGGCACCAACACAGCCGTGAAGCTGCAGGGAACTAGGCAGAGGCTGGCGAAAATGGAAACTGAGGCACCAATGATAAGGCCAAAGTTTCCCAGACACACAGTGGCAGGGCAGGAATAGTGCCTGTTCCCTGGACCCTGCTACGCCTCCTGTATCTGATCCTGGGAGTGAGCCTCTCCCCAAAGCCATTGCAATGTTACTGGAGTGAAAAGAACAGCCCAGCCAGGAGAGAGTGAACCTTCCCACCACCTCTGCCACAGGTGTCGCCCTTGGGAGGTGAGCTGGGAGTGGGAGGGGCAGTGACTCCCAGCCCTGGGCCGGAGCAGCACCGGGGTTAGGGGAACCAGGCGGGAGGGTCTCGGTACCTGAGGTTGCCCACAGCAATCAGGGAGTTAGCAAGGACGCCGCTGGGTGGAGAGTTATCAGGCAGCGCCTCAATGAGCTCCTGTGAGACCTAAAGGAGACAAAGTAGCATGTGACATTCTGGCCTCACTGACACTTGCCACTGAGGAGATTACACAGGCAGCACCCCACACAGCCAGCAGGATCCCCCCACCTGCCTCCCGCTCCTCCGATTCCTGCCCACTAGTGACCAATCTGAGAATTTCTCCTGTCTCTTCTCCCCAATCTTCAGCCCCAGCAATCACTGCCCGCAGCTGCCCCTCCAGCACCAGCCATCCCCTATCCATTGGCCCGGGGAGACCCCTGCTCCTCCCATGTCTCTGTGCTCCCTCCAGCTGCTGGGCACCCCATCTCACTTACCACAATCCTCTCCACCACAGCCGCCTTGCAGCAGTGCGGCTCCAATGTGTCCTGCCCTCTCTGCTGTGCAGGGAGACACTCAGGTGGATGGCATGCAGGAACATGAGCTGCTAGGCCTCATCCTGCACC
>NW_020682729.1:0-5795 GCF_002925995.2 Terrapene triunguis
GGGGTCGGACATGGGGGGCGCTGGAGGTGTGTGGGAGGGTCGGGCGTGCTGGGGGGGTGCTGGAGGTGTGCGGGGGGAGTTGGATGTGTGGGTGGGGCGCTGGAGGTTTGGGGGTTAGAACACTTGGTCTCCTGGAAGGGGGTGTTAGGAGTGGGGGGTGTCAGGCATTTGGGCTCCTGGTGGGGGAGTGGGCATGTGGGCTTCTGCTTGGAGGGATGACATGCATATGGGCTTCCTGGTGGTGGAGTCACTAAGGGTGGGGGCATCGGGCACACGGCTCCTGTCAGAGAGCGGGGGCACTAGAAGGCATTGATTATGTAGGTTCTCAACTGGGGATATGTGTGGTTGGTTATGCAAGTTCTCAGGGGGTCTCTATGCGTGTGGTGGGGTTGCCCTTCAGGTCTCATTGGAGGATGGGGTCATAGTGGGGCGACGGGAGGTTAATCATCATGGGCCTTGATGAGGGCTCATGTGTGGGGGGCTTTACTGGGGATTGGCCATGGAGAGGCACTCTTGTTTGAGGCGCGATTGTGGTGTGTGTGGAAGTATGGCTGTGGGGGGAGGGATCAGTTTGTTCACAGGATTTTCCTGCCTGTGACATTTTGCTGGGGAGACATCAGTCTTTGGGTTGGGGTGGGCATTCAGGTCATGGGGGTAGCCTGCAGGATCCTGGTTTGGGGGACAGGGTGGGAATTGAGGGGTCTGTCAAGAGTGTGCTCAGCTTCAGGGAGTTTGGTAATGCAGGGTCCTGGATAGGAACATGACATTTTTGGGCAGGCAGCTGGCAATGGGGGATTCCAGCTGCTTTTGGTGGAGGTGAGATGAGTACAGGGTTTGCAGTGGGCTGAAAGGTGTTCCCCCTGTGTGGGGTTCCTAGCCAGGGTGCTGTATGGTAAATTGCTGTGGAGCTGGAATGTTTCAGTTCATAGCTGTGGAGGTGTTGGACCTGGGGACAGCATAGGTAATTTTTAAGGTTCCTTATGTGACTGTCAGGGTTAAGTGAAGAAAACATTAGGGTGTATTAGTGGGGATGAGGGCTTGCAGTGAGGCTGGATTGTGACCCTGGTGGCTCACAGTGTCTGTTGCCAGGTCAATTGGAATGTGTATGGATAAGATTTAATGCCTATCGTATGATACCATATAATATGGATGTTTCTGCAGTCTAACATTCATATTTATAATAATTGCTAATACAGGTGTAAAGCTTGTGTATTGTTTTGGAATGGCACGCAACCATAGTCCTGGGGTGTCAGACTTTGTCTGCTTGATAAGCTTCTGTAATAGATTAACACCGCAGAAACTAAGTTTCATTCTGGTTTTTATGGGTATGAAAATAGACTTTTGAATGTAACCTGAGTTTCAGATTAACACAGCATTACAATGGTCTGTAGATGCACTGAGCTGCCTTGTCTACTGTCAGTACCCATGAATTCACATAATTTAGATGTGCAATTGCTTTAATAACTTGGACACATGGTGCAATTGTGTACACATCAGGTAATTGAACTCTCAGATGGCCAAATGATGGGTGGAAAGGACTGGGACTGAAAGAGTCCAGTATTTTCTCTCCTGAACAATGCTGAATACAGCAGTAATTTTATAAATAGTTTAATGCATAATTCGACACTGGATCTTTGTACAAACTTATTGTCAATAGTGACATATCCTCTATGAATATGGGGAAGAATTTGAGTCTAACTCAGGAATAAATTGTAACACATGATGCATATGTACTAGGGGGGAGAGTTAAACTTGTGTTCACAAAAAATTCTACTTTTTGGATGCTTGAGTAACTAACTGCAACTGTTACTTTCTTTTAATGTAGTTATATTTTTGCATATAATATATATTTAGAAGCCTATTGGAATGTGGTGGTATAACAGACATTTGAAATTGAGGAAACTAGGTTGTAGTTTGAAAAACCTTGTTCTGAAACTTCTCTCAGAATTTCAAACCAATCTTTATACTGCCTCCCTTACTATTGGGAGGACATTGCTAATTGTTTCATGAAACAAATATGCATCTTGTTTGTATGTGAATTAAGTCTGTTCTGTACAGCCGTGTAACCTGCAGTAACACTTTTATTCTGTCAACAGTACAAGGGGATCTCTGTCTGGTCTTGTGAGTTTGTACTGGGATCTGTGGCCTGTATAGTCAAGTCAGGCTATTACTTTTTTTAGTGGAGCAGAAGTGATGTCTGTAGTTAAGGTTTTTATCATTTGTTATGGTAGTACCCCAAGGCCCTGATCAAGATCAGGGCTCCGTTTTGCCAGGTACTGTACAGATGTAGATGAAGAGACAGTCTCTACCCCAGAAAGCTTGCCATCTTTAAAAGAAAAATTGGACGAAGGGTCAGTGTGAACATAATCTGGGCTGTGGAAAAAGATGATCTGGTCTCTTATTAGGAGAGCATCATCTCTGAGCACTATTGGGACAGTGAATGGGATCGAGTGGGGTATTCAGCCCAAAATAATTTTCTAAATGGGGGACCAAAAAACGGAGGATAATATATGGATGGTATGGTTTCTGCCCCATACTGGAGGATGCTGAAGGCTGTTTTCTAGCTTTTCATTAGTGGATCGTGTCAACAGTGTTGGGAACCCTAGCTTAGATGGCTCTCCTTTTATCCTTCCAGAGCAGAGGTTACAATACTGATAGCATGGCAGTGGGAGAGCTCTAAAAATTCCCTAGTTGTAGCCGTGAGCATAAAGTCTATCACAAGATCTGAAAAGCAAGTGGGAAATCATTGATTCACTGTCAGACTGGGAGGATGTATCTAGTGGGGTCCTGCAAGGGTCTGTCCTGGATTCAATACTACTCAATATTTTCATGAATGAGTCAGATAATGGAGTGGAGAGTATGTTTATAAAATTTGCAGATGACACCAACATGGTAGGGGTTGCAAGTATTTTACCCTGACAAATTGGAGAATTGGTCTGAAATCAACAAGATGAAATTCAGTAAAGACAAGTACAAAGTACACTTGGGCTATGTCTACACTACAGACCTTACAGCTGCACCACTGTGTAGCTGCTCTATGCCAGCAGAAGAGATCTCTCCCGCTGGCATAATTACACCACCCCTAATGAGTGGCAGCTAGGTCGGCGGGAGAGTGTCTCCTGCTAACATAGCACTGTCCACACAAACGCTTCTGTCGGTGAAACTTTTATGTCAGTCAAGGGTGTGTTTTTTCACACCCTTGACTGACAAAAGTTTTGCTGTAGAAGTGCTAGTGTAGACAAAGCGTTAGGAAGAAAATATCAAATGCACAACTACAAAATGGGTAGTAACTGGGTAGGCAGTACTACTGCAGAAAAGGATCGGGGTAGTTAATCACAAAGTGAACATGTGCCAACCAAGTGATGTAATTACAAAAAAGGCTAATGTCATTCTGGGGAGTTGTGACCCTTCCCGGGAGTACCCATAGTTGTGAGGCACCTCACTACCACCTACACTTAGTGTGAGGAAGCCTTGTCTTAGCCTGCTGGGGATCAGCTCCCCAACTCCACCAGCAATGGGTGCATCTCCCTGCAGTATTTACTGATTCACTGCTTCCAAAGAAGCAGTACTCCCCAGCTTGCCAGTTTTACCTTAGATCACTGCTCCACTTAACTCACAGCACTTAGATCTATTTATAGTGAAATCAAGGGTATGTTTATTTAATGAAGCATAGAGATTCAAGTAATAGTGAATAGAAGTATTCAAAAGGTTGTGTGTAAAATAGGGCTGTGAAGCGATTAAAAGGATCAACCATGCAATTAAAAGGCTTAACCGCACGATTAAACAATAATACAATACTATTTATATAAATATATTTGGATGTTTTCCACATTTTCAAATATATTGATTTCAAATACAACAGTAAATACAAAGTGTACAGTGCTCACTTTATATTTATTTTTAATTATAAATATTTGCACTGTAAAAATAAAAGAAATAGTATTTTTCAATTCACTTAATACAAGTACTGTAGTGCAGTCTCTTTATCGTGAAAGTTGCACTTACAAATGTAGAATTAGTTACAAAAAATAACTGCATTCAAAAATAAAACAATGTAAAACTTTAGCGCCTACAAGTCCACTCAGACCTACTTCTTGTTCAGCCAATCAAGTCTGTTTACAGTTGCAGGAGATAATGCTGCCTGCTTCTTGTTTACGTCACCTGAAAGTGAGAACAGGCGTTCACGTGGCACTGTTGTAGCCGACTTTGCAAGATATTTATGTGCCAGATGCGCTAAAGATTCATATGTCCCTTCAGAGGACTTGTGTCCATGCTGATAATGGGTTCTGCTCAATAACGATCCAAAGCAGTGCAGATCAACGCATGTTCATTTTCATCATCTGAGTCAGATGCCACTAGCGGAAGGTTGATTTTCTTTTTTGGTGGTTCTGGTTCTGTAGTTTCCGCATTGGAGTGTTGCTCTTTTAAGACTTCTGAAAGCATGCTCCACACCCTGTCCCCATCAGATTTTGGAAGGCACTTCAGATTCTTAAATCTTGGGTTGAGTACTGTAGCTATCTTTAGAAATCTCACATTGGTATCTTCTTTGCGTTTTGTCAAATCTGCAGTGAAAGTGTTCTTAAAACAAACAAAATGCTGGGTCATCATCCTAGACTGCTATTACCATACATGGCAGAATGTGGGTAAAGCACAGAGCAGGAGATATACATTTCTCCCACAAGGAGTTCAGTCACAAATTTAATTAAGGCATTATTTTTTTAACGAGCGTCATCAGCATGGAAGCATCTCCTCTGGAATGGTGGCCAAAGCATGAAGGGGCATACAAATGTTTAGCATATCTGACACGTAAATAAATACCTTGCAATGCCAGCTACAAAAGTGCTATGCAAATGCCTGTTCTCACTTTCTGGTGACATTGTGAAAAAGAAGTGGGCAGCATTATCTCCCGTAAATGTAAACAAACTTGTTTCTCAGTGATTGGCTGAACAAGAAGTAGGACTGAGTGGATTTGTAGGCTCTAAAGTTTTACATTGTTTTGTTTTTGAGTGGTTATGTAAAAACCTACCTTCTAAGTTGCGCTTTCACGATAGAGATTGCACTATGGTACTTGTATGAGGTAAATTGAAAAATACAATTTATTTTGTTTATCATTTTTACAGTGAAAATATTTGTAATAAATAATATAAAGTGAGTACTGTATTGTATTCTGTGTTGTAATTTAAATCAATATATTTGAAAATGTAGAAAAACATCCAAAATATTTAATAAATTTCAACTGGTATTAAAACTGCGATTAATCACAATTAATTTTTTAAATTGTGATCAGCGTTCCCTCTAATTTTTTATGCGCATGTGCAGAATGAATTTTGTTATGTGCACCAATATGGAGGTGATGTGTGGCGGGGATGGGGCTTAGGGCTTCGGAGTGTGGGAGGGGACTCAGGGCTGGGGCAGAGGGTTGTGGTGCAGGGGGGCTCTGGCTGGGGGTTTGGGCTTTGGGGTGGGGCCAGGGATAAGGGGTTCAGGGTGCAGAAGGGGACTCAGGGCCGGGACTCACCACAGCAGCTCGGGGCCAGGCCAGGGGAGAGGTGCTTCCTCTCACCACAGCAGCTCCAGCTCGGATGGGGGAGGGGCGCCTCTCCCAAGCTGTGGCAGCTCTAGCGGGGTTGGGGGAGAGGTGCCTCTTCCTGGCTGCGGCAGCTCTGGCTCTGCCGGGCCGGGAGAAGGGAGCCTCTCCAATAGGGTTACCATTCGTCCGGATTCCCCCGGACATGTCCGGCTTTTTGAGCTAAAAATAGCGTCCGGGGGGAATTTGTAAATGTCCGGACTCCCCC
>NW_020682730.1:0-1351 GCF_002925995.2 Terrapene triunguis
GGGAATAATAGGAATGCTGGTGCTTCCTTTCTTGTAAATATCCCAGCGGGGTGTGTTGAAGACCTTGGCAAAAGCCCAGGCTGGGAGGATGGATGTGTAGCATTGCCCATGGGATCACACCTTAGGAGTGCTTCAAGAGTGAGCTACTGTCACCTGTAAAGCTTGCCTGGGAGTTCAAAAGACATTGCTCCTGGGGACACCATTTTAAAAAAGAATGGGGACCTCCAGGCTTGAAGCCCCCTCTGCCCTTTTATAGTGAGCAAGTGCTCATCCGAAATGTTGGGAGTCCTTCCTCTCAGCACCCTGAAAATGCTTTGGGTTGGAAACGCTGTCCCTGCTCAGAGGGCAGCTCATGCTGTAACCAGTGAAAAGGTGTGGAGAGGGCCACTCTGGCCTGCAAACAATTGCTCGCCAGAACAACTGTGACAGCCTCTGGAGGCTCCCACTGGCTCAGTTCACCTGCACACCCCCATACTGATGGGCTGTACTTAAAAGGCCTGCTCCACTGAAGTGCAGTGGAAAGACTCCCATTGACTTCAATGGGTTTTGGAGTGGCCTTTAGTCAATTGCCCAAGGTCGTGCTTAGACTGAATGGCCAAATCAGGAATAGTTCCCAAGAATCTTTACTCCCAGTTCCCTGCTATAGCCACTAGCTAGCTGGATTGCTAAAGAACCTAGGTCAGATAACCCCTCCTCCTGCTGAGAAACCCATGAGATGAGAACATAAGAATGACCATACTGGGTCAGACCAATGGTCCATCTAGCCCAGTGTCCTGTCTTCCAACAGTGGCCAATGTCAGGGGCTTCAGAGGGAATGACCAGAACATGCAATCATTGAATGATCCATCCCCTGTTGTCCACTCCCAGCTTCTGGCATTAGTGGTTTAGGGTCGCATCCCTGACCATCTTGACTAATAGTTGTTGATGAACCTATCCTCCATGAACTTATCTAATTCTTTTTTGAACCCAGTTATACTTTTGGCCTTCACAACATCCCCTGGCAATGAGTTCCACAGGTTGACTGAGTGTTGTGTAAAGAAATACTTCCTTTTGTTTGTTTTAAACCTGCTGCCTATTAATTTCATTGAGTGACCCCTCATTTGTGTGTTATGGGAAGGGGTAAATGACCCTTGCTTATTCACTTTCTCCACACCATTCATGATTTTATAGACCTCTATCGCAGTGTTTCCCAAACGGGGGACGCCGCTTGTGTAGGGAAAGCCCCTGGCGCGCCGGTTTGTTTACCTGCCACGTCCGCAGGTTCGGCCAATCGCGGCTCCCACTGGCCGCGGTTCGCTGCTCCAGGCCAATGGGAGCTGCTGGAAGCGGCGCGGGCTGAGGGACGTACTGG
>NW_020682731.1:0-3968 GCF_002925995.2 Terrapene triunguis
ATATATATGCACACACACGCGCATGCATATTCTTTGATAAGGAAACAGATGTCAGTGTCAAGTTTCCAAAAGGATTGAGTAACACAAGCAAAAAATGCCCATTTAAAATACACTGAACTACTCTGTCGTTTGCAAGCCAACGTTCATGCTCCAAATGCACATTGTGCAATGATTGGTTCAGACAACGCTGCTGAGACTGCCGCTGCACATGATGTCCCCCCCGCTTCCCCTTCCATTTATAGGGCCTTAACCTCTACTCATTTCACCAGCAACAGGCTGGAATGATAGTGTATGGTTTACTACTTACAGTAGACTGCAATACCATGTGTTGTAAGCACCTTCGTGCTGATTGTGGAGCTCTATGGGGTTAATCACGAGTACCCTGGAGAATCTGGATGTCTCCCACTATCTGAACCATAGCTGGATCTCACTGCTGCTTTCCCCCTACAGAGACAACTCACAACACACTTGCACTTCAGCTAGCTTTGTTGTTGTTGACTGGCTTTTCAACAGCCTGCTTCACTGCATCTGAGCAGTTCACAAGAATTAATAGATTTATTCCCATTTTACTTATAGGAAGTCAGACAAGCAAAGTGAGTGGATCAAACTTATACAGGAATGCAGCAGAGCCAGCCAATAATAGAATCCAGCTGTCCTGGATCCCAATTCAGTTCCTCACCTAGTTTGGGGCAGGAGAGTGGGAAAGATCTGTCCTGGAATATACAATTATTTTGGTAAGATTTTTCTTCTCAAATGCCAATATTTTCAGGTCACTACAAAAAACCCCACACAACCCAAAATCATATACCTGAACAGATTTTTAAGTGAAACTTTATGTTTACCTAAGGAATAGTGATCTCTTTGTGTTCTCACTTTTCCTCCATATTGTTATGCATTGCATAAAAGCTTGGATTATTCTTCCAGCAGCTAGTTTAAGGAGTCTCGTGTCCAATAGGTAATTTCACTAGAGAGGTTTATTGTCTCAAACAGCCACTATGGCAACAAATCTCTTTAATACCTTTATATTATGCAATGTTTACTATTAACTTGCAAAAATGAGTCAATAAGTATAAATGTGGCCTCCTTTGTGTTCTTTTAATTTGCATGTAGCCAGCAAACAGAAGTGTATAAGGGGTGCATAAGGGATTCAGTTCTCTATATTCCACCCCAAAGTCATGGACTGGGATGGTGCTATGATTATTCTTGACAGCCATGTTTCCCCTCTTGGTCTGGGGGAGAGGCAAGGGACCCCAGGCCCACCCTCTCCTCTGGATTCCAGACCAGGGATCCTGCTTAGGTGGCTAAGAACTGATCCTTCAATCCCTCTGCCATTTTCCTTGTGCTGCTCCTACCTTTACCTCACACTGGCATTGTCACAAGATCTTCAGGCTTTGTTTTCCCTACCTTGAGATTGGTGGTTCCTCCCAGCTTTTCCTGTGGCCAGCTACAGAACCATTTCTCCAAATGGAGTCTCAGATCTTCCCTGCAGCAGTGGGATTGTACTGCTAGCAGTTTTCTGTGTCCCTTGCCTTCAGACAGTCAATCTCTCTCTCTCTCTCTCTCTCTTTTGAACAGGAGTTCCCCCTCAGTCCTTTCTCTGGGCCTGGGGTTTGTCTCTCAGGCCTCTTGCATTGGGTTAGTCAGCTGTAAGGCTTTTGCCAGCTCCCTTCAGCTGAACACCTTTCCCAATTAGTCTTCCAATCTGGAAGGCTCTGCAGGCCAGCATTCTACTGTCAGTGTCTGTCTACTTTGAGGGAAAAGGCAGCCTTTATGCTGTTCCCCTTCTTCCAACTCTTTCCCAATTGGTTGGGTGAGGGGAGCCTTGCCATGCCTGCTTTGCAAGGTTTCAGGCCCTTTAAAGTACAGTTTCCAAATTCCTTCCCCAATCATCATTCATTCCCAGGACTCTGGGGTCTCTATATGTATCTACTGCACCCTTCTGAAGCCTTAAAGGGCAAAGCCAGGTGGTGGGGTAGAGGGACCACGAGGAGTTCTGCCCTTAATGGCGCACTACCCCATCACTGGGGGACAAAACCAACATCTTAAATGTCATTTGGAAATCAAAGAGACTGTGTAAATCAGAGTTGGGGAGTAACACACTCACCATGGGAAATACTTCTTAATAAGAGGCAGTCACAGTCTGCTCTATATACAATTTCTGAATAGTTTGACTGTGTAGCTCCTAGCAGAACCCATTAGTAAATTAGCCTCAGGTGGCAAAGGAATGAATACCCATGGTGAAGTCTGCATCAGAAATAAAAAGCACCTCAACCTTCTTGCCAGAAGCACTGGCTGTAAAATGTATTCTTCGCAGTCATTGATACCTAGATATCCATGAACAGCTGAGGGATTAATCAAGACTCCCAGCTTGTGACCCCTAACTACTAATAGTGGGCACATCCTTTTAATCAAGGAGGTGCTGAAATAATCTCATCCATTTCTTTCAGTGGCTTCCTCAGACCCACAAACATTAACCCCATGTTGTCTGGCTCTCAGCCAGCCAGCCCTCCAGCTACGCTCCAGTCTCTGCTGATTGTGGGTATGTTGTTCCACTGCAACGGCTGGGTTGGAAGAGATGGAAACAGGGCCAAATTTCCACAGAGGTCTTGATTGAGCCTCCATTTGTCTGCATGCAGAGTTGTGTACTCCGACTCTAGAGTACTAACACCATGTATTCATTTCCAGTACACCATTGCCTGCTGCAGAGATTCTATCCCTCCCCCATTTAGACCACCACCAGACACCATCTCCATTTCACACGCTAGCTAACTAGGGTGACCAGAGGGCAAGTGTGAAAAATCGGGACAGCGGGTGGGGGATAATAGGTGGTTATATAAGAAAAAGCCCCCAAAATCGGGACATCTGGTCACCCTATAGCTAACAATCCCACCAATATGCACACCCTTTCCCCACTGCAGACTGCCATTTCTGGTTTAGTTTCAGAAATACCTGTACTAGAACAATTCTTGCCATTCTGCCTACAACTCTATGTGCCGATTTCACCTGACTCAGTCTGAGCTGAGTGGTTCAGTTCACTCCCCTGCCACTTGGGTGTATTCTGAATCTCATGGCCTAGAAGGCTTGAGCTGAATTTAGCATTGAAAGGAAAAAGCAAGCACAGCCCTTCCACTTGCTAATAATGCATTAAATTACTTAGAACGGGGGGGGGGGTCCTCAGCTCATTATGTAATACAGAATTTGTGTGACTATGAAAGAATAAACAGGAACTGAGGACAATTTTTTCCCTTTGGTGTATGAAGAACTATTTATGCACAGATTTAGGCATGTCATACAATTATCCTCTTCATATAGGGTCCAAATGAATCTGGGGATCACCTTGGAACATATTCTGTGCGTTCTTAGAGGTCAAGACTTTCCACTAGCCGAGAAGATTCTTCCCTGGCTCAGTAACAGTTGTCTCTTTTTGTCATCAGCCAAGAAGACTCTATGTCCTTGAAATACACCCATAGCCACTCTAGAGTACTGAAAAGGATGAGCTATTACATATCTAGTTTGTCTTGCCCAGCAGTGGGAAGGTACCAGCTCACCAGCAAGAGGAAAGAGTCAAATATTGGCACAGTAAATTATAATGGCCCCCCAGGAGTCACAGCAATCTATTTAGTAAAGAAAGTGCATTTTAACAATTGGACAACTAGATGTATGTATTTTATTGCACTATTATTTTCTATTGAGAAAACAACATGTATTTTAAATAAACCTGCTGGCTTTTGTCATATACATAGTACTATAAAACAGTAATTATGATAAATGGGTGTGATAAGAAGGATGGTTTTCATGGTTAAGACACAAGGCTGGGTATCAGGAAATATGGGTCCCAGTCCTGGCTTTTCTGTATAGTCCCTGTGTGACTTTGGGCAGCTCATTTAAGTTAATATTTCCAGCCAATATTAAAAAGAACATCTGAAAATTAGACTCAGAAATAAGAGGTCTGATTTTCCAAAGATCCG
>NW_020682732.1:0-1949 GCF_002925995.2 Terrapene triunguis
GTTTTGTTCTGTTTTATTATTATTTTGTCGGTTGCCGTGGCAACTCTTGGGGGCGGGGCTAAACAAAAGGAAAGAAAAATACCCATTAAAATACCGCCCACCCCCCGGACTGGCAGTGCCTAGGAGTGTGTGTGGGGAGGAAGGGGACCGGGGGTCAGCGGGTGTCGACCGTACCCCCTCCCAGTTCAGCTCCATAGCAGGCTACCTTCGCCAGGACTCCTGGGTCCAATCCCCCGCCTGGGGAGGAAGGGGCTGGGGTCTAGTGGCTAGAGCAGGAGTGGGGCTGGGAGCCAGGACTCCTGGGTCCTCTTGGAGGAGAGTGGGGTCTAGTGGCTAGAGCAGGGGGTGGGGCTGGGAGCCAGGACGCCTGGGTTCTGTTCCCAGGGCTCTGTGGCCTCTCCCGGGCAGCGTTAAGTGTGTGTACTGGGGGGGCGCTAGGTGTGTGTACTGGGGGGGCAGCGCTAGGTGTGTGTACTGGGGGGGCATCTCTTCCATTTTCCTTTGTCTTTCTTTCCTTCTTTCTTTCTTTTTTGGACTCTTTCCATCCGTCCCCATGACATCCCCTCCCGTTTGCATTCTCCATTCAGTCCGGCCGGGGGGGTTGTGGGGGGCGGGCGGGGGGGTCTCTGGCGCGTGCCCGCTGCGGCTGCGCCCACTCCTGCCAGGCGGGCGGGCGGAGGACAGGTAAGGAAGAATCCAGCTTTTTGGGGGTGGGGGGAGGGATTTGTGCTACTCCGGACACTGCCTCCTGCTGGCCAGGATCTGTCCCACTCCCCTTTGGGAGGGCAGGTGCCTCTGTCCCCCCACGCTGCAGCTGGCAGCCCAGCGGGGAAGTGGGAGCCTCCAGAGGCTGATGGGGCCGGCAAGGGGCTGCTGGCGGCCCGGCCGCCCACCCTGCCTGGGCAGCTTTGCCTGGGCACTGGCGGCCGTGGGGCTGCAGGGGGAGAGTGGCTGGCAGTGGGCGGCAGGTGACCCCGGCTTCCTGCAGTATCCAGCAGCAAGGGACGCTGCACCAGGCCCCGGCTGGGGTCTCTGCGCATTGCCCAGGAATGGCCGGCCTGGCGGGTACGTGGGGCCCGGCCCCGGCCTGGTGGGTACGTGGGGCCTGGCGGGTACGTGGGGCCCAGCCTACCGGGTACCTGGGGCCTGGCCCCGGCCTGGCGGGTACGTGGGGCCTGGCGGGTACATGGGGCCCAGCCTGGCAGGTACATGGGGCCTGGCCCCGGCCTGCCGGGTACCTGGGGCCTGGCCCCGGCCTGCCGGGTACGTGGGGCCTGGCCCCGGCCTGGCAGGTACGTGGGGCCCAGCCTGGCGGGTACCTGGGGCCTGGCCCTGGCCTGGCGGGTACCTGGGGCCTGGCCTGGCAGGTACCTGGGGCCTGGCGGGTACCTGGGGCCTGGCCCTGGCCTGGCGGGTACCTGGGGCCCGGCCTAGCAGGTACATGGGGCCCGGCCCCGGTCTGGCGGGTACGTGGGGCACGACCTGGCGGGTATGTGGGGCCCGGTCTGGAAGCCCCAGGGGGATGTGCCAGGCTGTGATTTCCCCCTGCCCCCAGCTCTGCCCCATCCCGGATCCCCAGGTTCCAGCCCCCCCGTGCCCAGCGATGCCCCCCAGCCCCGAATGCCAGAGGCCTGAGCCCAGTTATTTCTGGCAGGGGCACGAGGCCCAGGGGAGGGCACCGAGCGCCGCCCGTGGGGCAGGGCCCTGCCAGCTCCATACACGGGCATCTGCTGGGCCAGGAGCGCCCGGGGGAGGGCACCTGAGGCCTGGGGCAGCTGCTCTGCACATGGCCCTGCCCCCACGGCGGGAAGCTAAACTGGGACACATCATGGGGGGGCGAACTAACTGCACCCCCCCCCTCCCCGAGAGCAATGGTTCATCCTCCCCCAACACACACAGCTCTGCCGGTGCCCCTCACTACCGACCCGCAGCCCCTGCTAGCCCAGCCC
>NW_020682733.1:0-2166 GCF_002925995.2 Terrapene triunguis
GATCAGGTCTTAAGAGGTGCATGACAAAGAAATACTATCCAGTTGCTATGAATGAGATAATGAATAGGAAAGTTTACACAGAAAAAGTACATTTCATACTACTTTGCTTCATTCAAGTGAGAAAGAGTGTCATGTACTGCTAGGCTATGTCTACACTACACACTACTTTCGGTGCGGTAAGTAGAGTATGTGCAGCTACATGCTGCAGTGAAAAGCAAGCTGGATCCACACTGTGCTGTGTAGCTACATTGTGGGGCAGAAATGAATTGTACAGGGGTGACTGGGAGCAAGGGGTCAAGTTCCCATCCAGCAACTTTCTCATTCACACAATACCATCCATATCCCATAATTTTTGCACCTTTATTTAAAATCCCACAAACTGGCACGGCACTTTTTACTATCTGTCATCTCTGACAAAAGCAAGGGACATGCACAGCTCTGCACTATTTTCATGAATGTTGCAAACACAGGATGGACAACCCTTGAGTAAGTGGAGAGCTGTTGGAAGAACTGCAACAGCAGAGGGCATGACAATTTCTGTGAGGACAAACTGCTGAAGGACATAGGAAATGCAGTTCAAGATTGGTGATGGCATTCATGCAGCAGCTACAGACAGTGGAGTACCACTTTTGGTCCCAAGAAACGAGCACTGACTAATGGGATCACATCATAATACACATTTGAGACTATGAGCAGTGACTACAGAACTTTTGGATGTGAAAGGCCACAATCCTGGATTAGTGTGCCAAGCTCACCCCAGGCCTTCAGTGCAGGGACATCAGAATAAGAGCTGCACTGAGAGTTGAGAAGTGAGTGGCGATTTCACTGTGGAAACTTCGATGCCAGATTGTTACCAGTCAGTGGACAATCATTTTGGAGTTGGTAAATCCACAGTAAGGACAAATGTCATGCAAGCACATAGGGCCATTAATAGTCTCCTGCTATAAAGGAATCTGACTTTGAGCAATGTGCAGGACATACGGGATAGATTTTCAGTAATGGGCTTCCTTGTTTTGGCACCAGCCCACCTTGCCACAGAGTACATCAGTAGAAAGGATTATTTTTCTATGGTTATGTAAGCATTGGTGGATCACCAGGATGCTTCATGATAAATGAATCAAACTGTACCACAGAATGAAAATGGATAGAAATTCCATGCTTGAATAATAACAGTATAGCAATAGGAATACAATATCGACCACTTGATCAGGATGGGAACAGTGACTGTGAAATGCTCAGGGAGATTAGAAAGGCAACAAAGGCAGAAAAGGCATTAATAATGGGGGATTTCAACTATCTCAGACTGTAGGGGGGGAAAGGTCAAAGAAACAGTTACCACGGTAGCATTTAACTTCAAAAGGGGGAACTACACAAAAATGAGGAAGCTAGTAAAATGAAAATTAAAAGCAACAGTCAAAAGGGTGAAATCCCTGCAAACTTCATGGAGACTATTTAAAAACTCCATAATAGAGGCTCAGATTAAATGTATACTCCCAAATAAAAAAAAACAGAGGACAAAAAAAATGTCACCATGGCTAAACAGCAAAGAGGCATTAGAGGCAAAAAGGCATTTTTAAAAATTTAGAAGTCAAATCCTAGTAAGGAGAACAGAAAGAAGCATAAACTGTGGCAAATCAAGTATAAAAGTAAAATTCAGCAGGCCAAGAAAGAATCTGAAGAGCAACCAGCTAAAGACAAAAACTAACAGCAAAAAAAATTAAAGTACATCATAACCAGGAAGCCTGCCAAACTGTCAGTGGGACCACTGGACGATTGAGCTGCTAAAGGAGCACTCCAGGAAGATAAGGCCCTTCCAGAGAAGCTAAATGAATTCTTTTCATTACCCTTCACTGCAGAGGATGGGGGAAAATCCCTACACCAAAGCCATTCTTTGTAAGTGACAAATCTGAGGAACTGTCCCAAATTGAGCTGTCATTAGAGGAGGTTTTGGAACAAATTGATAAATTAAACAGTAATAAGTCACCAGGACCAGATGGTATTCACCCGAGTTCTGAAGGGACTCAAATGTGAAATTGCAGAACTACTAATTGTAACATATCATTTAAATCAGTTTCTGTACCAAATGACTGGAGGATAGCTAATGTGACGCCAATTTTTTTTTAAAAAGCTCCCAGCAATTACAGGCTGATAAGCCTAGCTTCAGTA
>NW_020682734.1:0-1157 GCF_002925995.2 Terrapene triunguis
ATTTATATTCTGAGAAGCAAAGTTAATTATTTACACAATCTCCCTGCAACACTACATTAAATTTAGTCCTGGAACCTACACCTATACTGTAGCTCCTATTGTTGTCTTTAGCTAGTTCCTGGTCTAGTGTTGATCAAAGCACAATAAAAATGCTGTTACATGAATATAAACATACGTGACTGGAGACCAGCACATATGAACAATCATAAAGTAGCACAAGGCATACCAGGAACTTTATGGCTCTCCTTGAGAAAGTATTTTACTCCAAAAGCTTCTGATTGAAAAAAGACCAGGATATTTTTTATAGTGAATATTATAGTTAATATAATAATAATTTACTTACTCAATGACATCCAAATATTATTTATTTTTCCCTACATACTACCCTACATATATCTTTCCTTCATTTTTATTTCTAATGAGGGTCCATATGCAGTGGATGAGTAGTAGACACATTTATTGTGCGAATTTCCACTTAAAATATTATTTTCATTTATTCCAGGTATTGTTGGCTGAGGGCCTATGTACAGTATATCCAGTTTGCTTTTCCACCAGTCACCAGTCTTCTGGGAGCAACGTTAGTAATTTAGGAGTCAAACCTCTGTGAGGCCTACCTCAGAAAATCAGCAAGCATAAGCACATAAGCTTGAGCAATATTTACAGTACTTTGGTTAGCAAAGTTAGAGCCAACTTTGGACTATTTTTTTCATATTTTGTCGGCCATTCCTTTGTATGGCTCAGTCAAAACAGGTTAATTTTAGTTAAACTAAATGTTTTGGTTTGGGGAAAGAAAGCAAAGAAACACTTTGTGAAGTCTTACTTGCAGTCAAACCAGTCTGACTTCAACCACAGAGGTGTTCTGGCTTGTGTTGTCTAATAAATCCTGTATGTTTAAGGAAGTCATGTTTAGAATTTAGAGAAATCTGTTTTATATGCTGAGGTACATATCACTGAATAAATTACTTGAAGTAGAAATCAGTGTTGGTCCCAGGACATTAAGAGACAAAGTAGACCAACTTCTGTTGGTAAAAGCTTTTAAAAGCTTGTCTCTTTCATCAACAGAAGTTGGTCCAATAAAAAATGTTACGGCACCCACCTTATCTTCTTCCTAGCAGAAGAAATTGAACATTTACACTACATTTTAGGCCTTTGGCAGC
>NW_020682735.1:0-1625 GCF_002925995.2 Terrapene triunguis
GACCCCTGCCTTAGGTTAATAATTTTCTATCCCAGGGGCTCAGATGTCCACCCTGCAGCATGCAGTCCCAGACTCCGTAGTACCCAACTGAAATGTGGCCAGACTAGCCCTCTGACTGTGGTGCACTGTGGGAAAACTTGACTGTCCATCCTGCACATTACAGGATGTCTCAACAGCCAGCCAACACATCCTGCCAAGCAATCATTTTGGTCAGTGCACTCCCAGCTACCAGAGCCAGCAACATGGAGGAGGCACTTCTCTTCCTTGCACTTTAACTTCTGTGTCAGGAAATGAGCAGAGCTTTCAGAAGGTGCTGGTGGACATTTCGGCAGTATTTTCTGGCCCATCAAAGGCACCTGACATAGCTTATGATGAAGCAGGAGGAGTACCCAGGCAAGGCAGACTCAAACTTCTGGGACAGGTCCACAAGTACAGACTGGTGGGATCACAGTCATGCAGACCTGGTATGACCAGCAGTGGGTCCAGAACTTTCACATGAAGAAAGCCACATTTCTGGAGCTTTGTGAGCAGCTTGACCCAACCTTCCAACATAAAATCACACATACAAGGCCACTCCAGCAGGCCAGAAGCAGGTTGCTATAGCCATGTGGAAGTTGGCTACCCCAGACTGCTACAGATCCATTGCAAACCAGTTGGGTGTTGGAAAGTCGACTATGGTTAAAGTGGTTGCAGAGGTTTCTGAGGCAATCAGGCATGTGGTTTACCCCAAAGTGGTAGTCATAAAAGATATTGCTATAGTAATTGCTGGCTTTGAGACATTGATGGGACTCGTTTGTCCTCCTCAGGGAGCACATAAACCACAAAGGGCACAACTGCATTGTTACGCAGGCCCTCATGGATCACAGAGAGCAATGTGGGTTGCACTGAAAAGGTTCATGATGACAGGGTTTTCCACCAATCAGGAGTCTACATTCATGGACAGGCTGGAACACTATTCACAACAAATGACACTATCAGTGGAATTACTGTCGCACCACCAGCACATTTCTGAACAAAATGTCTCAGACTCATAGACTTTAAGGTCAGAAGGGACCATTATGATCGTCTAGTCTGACCTCCTGCACAACGCAGGCAACAGAATCTCACCCACCCACTCTTGTAACCAGTGGCGTAGCCAGCTTTTAAGAGGAGGGGGAGCAAACCTAAAAAAGGCGCCCCCCCTTGGCTCCTCCTCCGGCCACGCCCCCCTGGCTCCTCCTCCAGCTGCACTGCTGACTGGCCCTCCCCCGGCTACCATGCTCCTCCAGCCGCGCGCCCGCCGCCCCCCCCATGGCTGCCGGCCGCGCTGTAGGCGGCCAGCCTGTGCTCCCCCGCTCCTCCGGCCGCGGCTGCGGGGCCAGGCTGCATGCTGCGCCCCCCTGCTCCTTCGGCCGTGCTGCGGGCGGCCAGCCTGTGCCCCCCCTCGCTCCTCCGGCCGCGACTGCAGGGCCGAGCCACATGCTGCGCCCCCCTGCTCCTTCGGCCGCGTGCCCGCCGCCCCCCCATGGCTGCCGGCTGTGCTGCGGGCGGCCAGCCTGCGCTCCCCCCTCGCTCCTCCAGCTGTGCTGCGGGAGGCCAGCCTGCGCCCCCCCTTGCTCCTCCAGCCGGCGGCCGCCTTTGGAAAA
>NW_020682736.1:0-1083 GCF_002925995.2 Terrapene triunguis
TGTTGATGCACACCGAGATTTTATGGGAATCCTTCAGAGAAATCTCTAGGAAACTTTACTGGAGGTCCTCGGCAATCCTCTGCCAGAGGTTCCTTGGCAGAGCTACTTTGTTCCTTCCCTCATTGAATGAAACTTTCCTATACCACTCTGCAATCACTTATGCAGGGACCAAAGTGGCACACAGGCAAGCAGCATAGAGACCGGGTCAGAATCCACAAGTGTGCAGCAGATGTAGCCTTGCTTCCTTGGTTACCCTCAGGAGTGAGATATCGGCTTCAATGACCCACGCCTATGGAAAAGGGTTGGAGAATTTACAATATTGTCCCTAGTTGCCTGCACCATGACCCTTTCATAAGCACCACTGCTGTTTACCCCAGAACGCCCCGCCCCCTCCCATTGCACCTTGGGCTAAACTCACCATGTCTGGGGTGTTTGTCAAGTTGTGTGCTTGCCAAGGGACAGTGAGAAAGTTCTTGGTACGTTATAAGAGGTGTGCTAAACTGTAATGATTCAGTGCTGTGCATGAACTAATAACCATGCTTCTGTGTATTGTTTCTTGTGCTTCTGCAGATGTGGCTTTCAGGGGAACCCCCTACACACCAACGGAGCGCCTCCACCAGATTAGAAAGCATCTAAGATGGAGGAAGCAGAACATGTTCCAGGAGGTCCTGCAATACTCTGATGCAGAAAAAAGGGAACACAGGGGGTGGAGAGAAATTGAAAGGCAGAACAGAAGAGAAAATCAGGACTTGTTAAGAACGCCACTGAGTGGATGATAAAAGTAATGGAGTAGCAAACAGAGATGCTTAAGTCACTCACAACACTGCAGTCAGAACAGATATGTGCCTACCATCCCCAGCAGCACATTCAGAACTGTTTTTCATATCCCACCCCCCAAACTTAGGGTTACCATATTTCAGCAAGCAAAAAAGAGGATGGGAGGAGCCCCGCCCTAGCCCCGCCCCATCCTGCCCTAGCCCCGCCCCTGCCCCTCCCACTTCCCCCCTCAGAACCCCCAACCCTCCCCCCGCTCCTTGTCCCCTGACTGCCCCCTCCTGGGACCCCTGCCCCTAACTGCCCCCC
>NW_020682737.1:0-2133 GCF_002925995.2 Terrapene triunguis
ATGGGGGAAAGCAGTGACTCTGGGCTCAGGGGTGGGGGCTGGTGTGAGGAGGTGCCCACCCTTGGGGGGGGCTGGGGCTGGGTGCGGGGCGGGATCTCCTGAACGGGGGGGGGGGGGGGACACAGAGTGGGAGCTGCAGCCAAGGAGAGCAGGAGCTCCTTCCCCTTGGGGCAGAGAGTGGGGGGTTCAGGAGGAACAAGGCTCCAGTTCTGGCCATGCCATGGCTCTGGGGTGTGGGGTTTGGAGAAGGCTGTAAAATGGGCTCTGTGCTTGTCGGCTCTGGGCAGGATGCAGGGAAGGCGCTGCTGGCCCAGGGGAACCTGGCAGGCTGGTTAATCGGAGAAGACCAGCCCCTAGGGGTGGGATGAGACGTCTAAAAGCGTGCGGTGATGGGGAAGATACCAGGCTGGGATTCCAGGGGGGAGAGGGCATTTCCCAGCTGGGGGAAGGGGGTGCCCCTGCGGGGACATGCTCAGTGTAGGGGCGTCTGTGGGGGCAATGCAGTTAGGTTGGCCCCTCTCCTACCTCAGCCTGGAGGGATGCCCTGCCGGGAGCGGGGGGCCATGCTGACAGAGGGGGTGACCCTGCTCACATGGGGTCTCTCCTGGTCTGTGTAGTGATGGGGGGGGGGGGTGCTGGAAGACTGTTCTGGCCTCCAGCCAGCCAAGCCATTGCACAGCCGAACCGGGATGGGGTGGACTGGTTAGCAGTGCACAGAACGAAGTGGGGGAGGGTGACAGCTGTGTTAGGAATAGCTCAGCTGGGGGAGCCCTGAGCCGGGGGTCCCAGAGCACACGGAGCCCTCCAAGGGACAGGGAGGCTAATGGTGACAGCATGCCGGGGCAGGGCTGTTCCCTGGGGGCCTGTGTGCAAGGGGAGGGGCTGTGCTGCATGTAACCGTGGTGCTTTGGAGTGACCCCATTAAGTGGGGGCTCGGAGGCCGGAGGGGGGTGTTCTATCCTTTCCCTGGGGCCGGCACTCACTGTTTGTAAGGCCAGGGCATCTTCAGGAGGATGCTGACCGCGGTCTTGGTGTGTTGCCTGGCCAGTAGGTGGAGAATGTCTCTCGTCCCATCACTCAGCCGCCCTCCCCGGGGTGGGCTCAGTGTGTAGGAAAGAGCCGCCTGGAGATCCTGCACCTGCGGAGGCAAACCAGGGGCTGAGACCCTACCCCCGCTGTGGGTGGGTGGCAGGCAAGGGCCAGGAGGAACTGGGCAGGCTCAGAAACAAGGCAGCGGTCACATGGACCGGCGGAGGCCATGGATAAACTCTCCTAGCGAGTGACTGAGCCGAGGGGGGTTCTGGGTTCGGTACCTTGAAACCCCCACCCGTGATCCAGCACCGTAGAACTAAGGGTCCCAATCCCGCTGCCCAGTGACACCCCACCCCCCGGATATCCCGGCTGTACCTCCCCTTGTGACAATATGCCTGGGCTGCTTCAGCACCAGAGTGGGATCTAAGTGTCTGGGATGCATTTCCATCCTGTACGTCAATCCATGCCCACTGGGCAAAGAGTCAGTGGACACGGGGGACCCCACCGCAGGCTCTGTTCCTCCAGCTGGGGGATGGGTCTGGAGATAGGGCACATTTCCCAGGGAGTGAGCTGGGCAAGCCAGACTCCTGGGATCAAAGCCTGAAAACCATTACAGGGCCGTGCCCAGCGGCCCCCTTGCAGACAAGGCATGGATGGGTCCCATTGATCAATGATGGTGAGAAGGGATGTCTCCCCTCCACATCCTCCCTCGTGCCCCAGGAATTCTAGGCACGGGGCAAGATGGAGTTGCCCGAGATGTCAGCATGGTGCCTCCAATGCCCAGCCATTACTTGGCCCTGCAGCTCTGATTCTTGCTCTCCAAGCACCGCCTCCATGACGCCCGCCAGCTGGTCTGCACACTCCTCCTTCTCCAGCAGGCCCACCAGCAGGGTGAAGCTGAAGGGCATGAGGTCATTCGACTGCAGGTGCTTCGCGATGAGCTGCAGGGAAAGGCACAGGCCGAGTGTGAGCAGTGAGCCCCGGCCCGGGGAGGTGGGTTTGCTCTTCGGGGAACGGGGACAGAGGCACTGGCAGCCTGTGCCCAGGGCTATGTGAGTGGGCACTGGAGCCCATACCCAGGAATTTCCATCTGCCGGCTCC
>NW_020682738.1:0-2127 GCF_002925995.2 Terrapene triunguis
CTGGGACTTATGGGGTAATGGTGCTGCACTCTGATTGGCGGAGGGCCTTGGGAGGCGTTCTTAGTGGGGTCACACGACTCCCTTCCGGAGGGGTCACCCCAACCCAGAAGTCACCCTGGTTGGTCAAAATCTCCTCTTGGGGAGGTCCTGTCGGGACGAAACCCTTCCTGATTGGTAGAGGGCGGTGGGGGGAGTTCTTAGAGGGGTCACACGACCCACTTCCGGACGGGTCACCCCCCTGCCCCGGAAGTCACCCTGATTGGTCAAAATCTCCTCTCGGGGCGGTCCTATCGGGACGAAACCCCTCCTGATTGGTAGAGGGTGGTGGGGGGAGTTCTTAGAGGGGTCACATGACACACCTTGCTTCCGGTCAGGTGGCACCTTGACACCTTGACCATGGGGTGGGACTTCCGGTGACAGGTGGGAGGGACCAAGGGGTCAAGGGGCGTGACTTAAGGGGTCAAGGGGCGGGGTTAGGATTTGACTGATGGTAGGGCCCTTATACTACTTCCCTCTAAGAAGTCCCCCCACCACCCTCTACCAATTGGTGAGGGTTTCACTCCCACCTTAGGCCATCTCAGAAGGGAAACATGTACCAAGCAGAACAGGTATTGCCCGAAGATCTAGGCCGTGATTTCTGCTAAAGACACCCTTGGAACGAGACGGCCTCTTCCACGCAGCGTTGTGTTGCGACTTCCAGGGCGATGCTGCCAGCCACGCAAACATGGAGCTCCAGAGATCGGTGGCTTCTTGCCTAGATCTTCGGGCACTACCTATTCTGATCGATACATTTCCCTTCTGGGATGGCCTAAAGGGTGTGTGTGAAACCCTGACCGATTAGTAGAGGACGGGGGGGGATTTCATGGAGGGGTGATGGGCCCCTCTCGCGGGCAGGTCTCCCCACCACGGCACTAACCCTATTTGGTGAAATCCCCTCTCTGGTTGGTCCTAAGGGGATGAGGCCCACCCCAACTGGGAGGAGTTCTCGGAGGGGTCACATGACCCACTTCCGGATGGGTCACTCTGCCCCAGAAATTTCCCCCATTGTTCAAATCCATTCCTGAGGCAGAGGGATGGAGATAAAACACCCCCAGATTGGTAGAGGAGTGGGAGGAGCTCTTAGAGGGCTCACATGCCATTCCCTGCTTCCGCTCATGTTTGCATCTTGACCCCAAAAGTCTTATGTCATGGGGTCAGTCTCATGGTGACAGATGAGCGATGCCTTAGGGGTCACGGGGCGAGGTCCCATGGCTGAAACCAAATAACTGCCATTAGCCTCAGGGTGGTTTGGCCTAATGGCCAGAGTCAAAATGGCTGCCCTGCCACTCAGGGCCGTGTGGCCTAACGACCAGAGTCCGTGCGGCCGCCCTATCCGTCGGGGCTGTGTGGCCCAGAGACTAGAGTCCGTGCGGCCGCCCTCTCCGTCGGGGCGGTGTTGCCCAACAACCAGAGTCCGTGCGGCCGCCCTCTCTGTTGGGGCCGTGTGGCCCAGAGACCAGAGTCTGTGCGTCCGTCCTCTCCGTCGAGGCTGTGTGGCCCAGAGACCAGAGTCCGTGCGGCCGCCCTCTCCGTTGGGGCCGTGTGGCCCAGAGACCAGAGTCCGTGCCTCTATCCTGTCTCTCATGCCTGTGTGGCCCAATGGCTCCAGACAGTATGGCTGCTCTCTCCCTCAGTGCTGTGTGGCCCAGAGAACAGAGTCAATATCGCTGCCCTTCAGCGCAGGGCTGTTTGGCTGAGAGTTCAGAGACAAGATGGCTGCCCCTCCTCTTGGGGCTGTGCAGTCTAGTGGCACACTGGGGACGTGGGCTGCCACCCAAGGATGGATGGCGGCCAGGGCAGGGGGACCCGGGCCCTCGTTACTTCACCGGGTCCTAGCCCAAGGCCTTGTCCATGGCCAATGTGTTTGCCAATGAGTCAATGGGGATCCAACCAGAACATCTGACGTCACTCAGCATGACAATGGCTAGTTCACCCAGGTTACTTCCTACGAGATGTCTCTAGGCCTTGGGCTGGGGGTCTCTGGGCTCCCGGCCTGGGAAATTCCCAGAGACTCCGATCTCCCCTGCACGTCTGCAGGCCTCTGGGGATGCGGCTGGGTCTCGGCTCCTCGGGGCTCTGCAGTCAGGG
>NW_020682739.1:0-1605 GCF_002925995.2 Terrapene triunguis
GGGGCTGTCAGTGCCTGTGGGAGCTGAGGAGGGGGGTCAGTGCCCGCGGGAGCTCAGTTGTCTGTCCAGGGATGGGGGGGTGTCAGTGCCTGTGGGGACTGCGGGGGTGTGTGTCAGTGCCCACGGGAGCTCAGGTGTCTGGTGGGGGGGTGTCAGTGCCTGTGGGAGCTGGGGGGGAGACATGGGCATCTGGCCTGTGGGGTGGGGCTCAGGCACCTGGCTTGTAAGGTCGGCAGGCACTTGGGCGGGGGACAGATTTGGGTGCCTGGCCTGGTGGGGGTGAGTGCTGGGACTGGAGGGGGGACCCGGCCTCCAGCCTGGGGGCAGTCCCTGCAGGGGCTGGGGAAGCTATGAGCGCTGCTGTGAGGATGGAGCTGGGGCATCTGGCCAGGGGCGGGGAAGTCCCTTTGGCTCCCCCCTGCAGGGGGACCCTCCCCCACTCCCTGAGGGCACCCCAGCTGCATGCCCCCTCCTCCCCTGGCCTGCTGTGCTGGAGCCAGGGCAGCTATGGGGCCCTGTCCTGGGGAGGAAGTGGGAAGGACTTGCCATGGGGGGGGGGGGGAGCCTGGAGTAGCCGGTGCTGCCCCCCACTCCTCTGCCCACCTTGCCCGCTCCCTAAGGCGTGGGACACTGGGCGCTTCTCCGAGCCAGCGTCCCCTGCGGCAGGGAACCCACCCTCACAGAGCCCCACGCCAGGCCTGCGGACCTGGCCGCCAGGCCCCGATCCTCAGCCCCCCATGGGCCTGGCCCCTGCTCTTTGTGAAGGCCCCTCACTGGCATCAGTGGAGACCTGCCGTGGAGCTGGGTGGACGCCACTCAGCCCTGATTTCACCAGTCCCAATCTCTGGCTGCCATTCGAATGGGAATCCGGCCCTCAGCCCAGCGCCTTTCACCCCCTCTCGGCTGAGACGCTGGCTGCTCCGGGGCAGGGGAGATAGGCAATGCCTGGGGGCGAGCGTGAGCTAGGCCCCTGGCTCTCTCAGAGCCGGCAGCTATGGGCTGCCCGAGGGCCTGTGCGAGGCAGCGGCTGGACACACAGCAATGATCGCAACCGTTCCTTCTGGCAGTAGAATCGAGGACGTGCCAGGGCCTGGCCTGCACAGCCCCTCCCAGGCCTCCAGCACCCCAGGGAAATACCCCACACCAGGAGATCCCCACCTGCAGAAGCAGAATGTCCTGGGGAGGTGGGGGCTGGCGGCACCACGCCCAGCCCCCAGCAGCGGGCTGCCAGCACCAGGCCTCATGCAGAGAGAGCATCCAAGAATAAGGAAAGTCCTCAGCTATCAGATGCCACCTTCCTGCAGCCCACCCAGCTCCTCCCGCCCCACAGCCAGCAAAGAGCGCGTCAGACCCAGCTACCGGGCCTCTGCCCACTGCGCTGCTCCCATCACAGCTTCCACGGCCAGCCTGGAGACGACAGAGCGCACGTCCCATTCTGCACCAGCCCCCCCTGGGCGGCTGGCTGGGGCTCAAGCCCGACACGCACACCAGGAAGTCCCATCCTGGGCAGACAGCAGCTGCCTAGGGGCTGAGCCCACGCAGGCCTGCGCTAGGACCGGGGACAGAAAGGTGGCATGGGGCGGGTTGCACTTGCAGAGCTTGTTG
>NW_020682740.1:0-1707 GCF_002925995.2 Terrapene triunguis
TGTCACTTGGGGGAATTACTGTTAGTACCTTCTTTAATATCCCTACATAATCCCCCTTTTGACACTACGATATTTATATAATCGTTAGTGTCACTTTGTTTTTAACCTGTTTAAGAGAAGGTACTGTGAGGCAACAACATTTATTTACTGGGGGGTTGCTAACACTTTTATTTTTCCAAAATACTTTCTTTCACGAGTGGATACATACACATTGTTTATTGTACAATACTTTGGTGTTATTATTTAATTTATTTCACATACATGATTTCAATGAAATATTTTTACTACAAGGCTTTGGGGCAACAGGTAAGGTGAGGCATACCCACTTTTGAGGAGTTTATTTGTCCTTTAGTGTCCAATAGTTTTTTTCCCTCCCCAGCCCACTGGCTCGAGGTCCGAGGCAGCCAGAATGATCCCATGTGTAATATGGGGAGTGGGCTAACCTTTTATACCTTTGCCTCCAGAGACTGTTGATGTGCTATTTTTACAATTATTTTTTTAATTAACAAGTCTGGTTTCACGGTGCTGGAAACATACTGCATCCAGTTATATTGGTAAGTATTAAACAGAGATTTTTTTCCTTTGTTTTAACAAATGCATTAAAACCTTAATATTACCCGAAATTACCCAAAACATTTTGTGTTCCAAAGTATGTGCATTTCAGTGCATCCCATAGCGATAGCCGTTTGCATACAGATCACTGCTGCTCCTACAACACTCCGCCCCTTGATCTATGATCATTACAGTACAGTAGTTGTTGTCATTGTAGGGCACAGGCGATCTGTTGTAAACAAACCAAACAATTATAACCAGGTGAGTATAATTAAAATTATTACAATTGACCTAACACCAGATATAATATAAACAGAAATGCAAACAATTACAATTATAATAATAGGGAATACAATAAAACCATTACTATTACAATAATTGGGTACATTGACTAACAAAATGAGGCCCAAGTTTGATACTGCAATAGCCATTAAACAATAAATGTTAACCCTAACCCTTAAATACACACAAGAAATAAGATTTGTAGGAGTACCAGTATTAATAACAAAACTTAATAACAAAATGCTTATTAGAGAACCTAACAAAAAATAAACCTGATGCATTGGGGACCAAAGTCTTTTGGACACAAGTGGTGATTGATAAGTTGGATGGACATGGGGGAAGTAGAGAGAGGAAAAGACATTTGCCCTGTCTAGTGTAGTATCCCCTCTTTCTCTGGACCCAATGCTAGCACAGGACACCACTAGAGACAGACATAGAATATGCAACACAACACAGAACATGCAACACAGAACACTGAAAACAGACTTTGTCGCGACACTATAACCATGGTATTTGTGTAACTCTTTAGCTGGTACCAGCTCTTCTGATGTTTTGGTTTAGATTTTGAAAGATAGAAGCTTGGAAACAAATTAGCACGGTGCTCCCACCATGGCAGAACTTGATTAGTCTCTGCCACAGTGTGTTCAGTACTTGGGGCTGCACAAATGCTAATTAAGTTGTGCATTTCTTTGTGAGTTTACATTTTTTTTTTCATTTTAAAATTCCTAGCCACTTTGCCATGGCCTGGAGGTCTGAGGCAGAAGCAGGCACTGTTGTTACTGTTGCAATGGCATTCTGGCCCTGGGAGGAGGAATTTACCCAAATATCTCCCTTCCCAATCTCCAGAGGGGTCCCAAAAATTTGCCCCTTCTG
>NW_020682741.1:0-6127 GCF_002925995.2 Terrapene triunguis
GGGAGGCTTTTTGCTTGAAGCTTGTGAAGCTCTCTAGCTACCACAAACCTGGTGTTCTATTTCCTTTCCTGTGTCGTCACCACAGCTGGTGACCCCGAGGTGATACCCCTCTACTCACCGGCTGGATACGCCGAGCGCGCCCACGGCTGTTTGCCACCCCTTATTCGTGAGTATGGGGGGGGGGACTTTCCAGTGCCCAGAAGGAGCACGCAAGAGAGTTACAAAACATTATACGGCAACGATCATGTATCGTTGTCCCGGTCACTCATATTGAGGATCTTCTAAGGGAAATAGATCGCCAGTGCCCCTGGTATCCGGACTGCGGGTCATTACAGCTTTTTGATTGGATACGGATTGGGATCACCTTGTATAGTGAACCCCGTGCCCCAGTTCAGCACCTGCTGCTCTGGCAGCGTTGTAAGGAGGCGCTGGAGGGGTTCAGCCCCGACGGCCTTAAGCCGGTTTCCCCTTTGCCCCCAGGTGATGAGCCACCCCCCTCCAACCCACAGCTGACCCTCCCTGCACCGCCGCCCGTGGCGGCGTCCCCCTGCCTAACGGTCGGGCGGGGGGGCGCTGTCGCCGCGGCAGTGCAGCGAGCGCGTGAGGCCGGTCTCTTGACCGACGAGGAATCCAAGTGTGGGTTCGAGGCGTTTGCCGTCTCTTGGCGGGATAATGGAAATGGGGGGCTGTCATAACTATAAAGGGAAGGGAAACAGCTCTCCTGTGTACAGAGACTCCAAATCCTTTTACCTGTAAAGGGTTAAGAAGCTCGGGTAACCTGGCTGACACCTGACCCCAAGGACCAATAAGGGGACAAGATACTTTCAAATCTTGGGGGGGGGAAAGGCTTTTGTGTGTGCTCTTTGTTTAAGGGGTTGTTCGCTCTGGGGACTGAGAGGGACCAGACATCAATCCAGGTTCTCCCCATCTTTCTAAACAAGTCTCTCCTATTTCAAACTTGTAAGTAAAAAGCCAGGCAAGGCGTCTTAGATTTACTTTGTTTTCTCAACTTGTAAATGTACCTTTTACCAGAGGGTTTATCTTTGTTTGCTGTACTTTGAACCTAAGACAGAGGGGGGTCCTCTGAGCTCTTTAAGTTTGATTACCCTGTAAAGTTATTTTCCAAACTGATTTTACAGAGATGATTTTTACCTTTTTCTTTAATTAAAAGCCTTCTTTTTTAAGAACCAGATTGATTTCTCCTTGTTTTAAGATCCAAGGGGGTTTGGATCTGTGTTCACCAGGGAACTGGTGAAAGGTTTCTCAAGGCTTCCCAGGGAGGGAGTTCTTGAGATGGTGGCAGCGGACCAGAGCTAAGCTGGTAGATAAGCTTAGGAGTCCTCATGCAGGCCCCCACATTTGTACCCTAAAGTTCAAAGTGGGGATACAGCCTTGACAGGGGCAGATAGTGGACTGGGAGGTTCTACCCTACTCGGTTCCGCGTGAGCTCCGCAAGGCGGTTCATGAGACCGGGGTGCGGTCCACTTTCACCCCGGGGATCATGGAAGGTGTGTCAAACAGTTATCACTTGCTCCCCCAAGATTGGAAAGACATGTGTCGCATGGTGCTGTCTCCCGCGCAATACGTTGTGTGGGATAGCGAGTACCAGCGAGAGGCGCTTGCAGCGGCAGCACAGGGTGGGGGGGCCTATCTCGCTGAGCAGTTGTATGGCACGGGGCAGTTTTCGAGCATCCCCCAGCAGGCGGTGGGCACGCCCCGGGTAGCTTTTCCCATCATTGGCCAGTGTGTCCATCGAGCGTTTCGCAGGGTCCCCGCTGCGGGCGAGTCCTCTAAGTCCTTTGTGGTTACTTGGCAGGGTGCCGCCGAACCGTTCCACCAGTTTATTGACCGCCTCCAAGAGGCAGTCCAGAGGCAGATTGATAACCCGCAAGCCCAGACTGAACTAATGATAAAATTGGCTTACGAAAATGCCAATGCAGATTGCCGCCGTGCCATGCAGGCAGTGGGCGGGCGCCCCAGGTATACCCTGGCAGAATTGCTGCAGGCGAGTGCTGACGTAGGCACTCAGACCCATCAGATGGCCCTGCTGGCAGCTGCCCTGCACAAGGGGCAGAAGTCTCAGGGGAACTGCTTTAACTGCCAAAAGCCCGGGCATTTTTGGCGGGAGTGTCAGGCCCCTGGGGGGGGCGTGTGTAAAAAACAAACCCAAGCCCCGGACAGACCAGAGACCCCGCACGCTGTGTCCGAAATGCAAAAAGGGCTACCATTGGGCTGCGCAGTGTCGCTTGGCCGGGGGTGACAACCGGGTCTTGGTTGCTAACCGAGACAACCCCCCGGGAAACTAGTAGGCGGGCCTGCGACCAGCCCGAGACCCAAGGCCGCGCCCCTCTCCATGCACGACGTCCCCGCCGCCACAAGGGGCAGTGCGGGGATTGACCTTGTTAATCAGGAAAATATGGATATTACTCTCCCCGGGGAGGTCTTCCTCATGCCGTCCCAGATCCAGGGCCCGCTGCCGGAGGGCATGGTGGGCCTTGTCCTGCCCCGCTCGTCCGCCAGCAAGCAGGGCCTGTTCGTGGTGCCTGGGGTGGTGGATTCGGACTATGGTGGAGTTATCCATGATCAACTGTGGAGTCATCTCCCGAAACAGCTGTTTCAGGGAGATGCCTGGGCGCAACTCATACTTGTGCCCTACTCCCTTCTGGCAGGGTGAAGAAACGTTCCCCGAACCGGAGGCTTCGGGTCCACCGACCAGCGCACTATTCACCCACAAGTGGCAGCGGTCGTTAAAGACATTGGAGCACCCCAACCCAAACGCATTTACTGCCTCAACGATCAGCCGTTGGAGGGTGTTATTGACTCTGGGGCAGACGTCACCGTCATTGCCGCCGCGCAGTGGCCCGCCCATTGGCCCACGGAGCAGGCTCCGGCGGTTTGGGGTGTGGGCGGGGCGCAGGACTCACAACGGAGTGCCCGATGGTTGGAGGTTAGGGCGCCTCAAGGCACCCGCCGCGCCCGTATCCGGCCTATCATTCTCCCCGTCCACCTCAACCTGTGGGGCCGTGATTTATTAAAGCAGTTCACTGCCACCATCCATATTGATGATTAGGCGTACGGCCCTCCCCCTCCGTTGGCTCACTGATGAGCCCGTATGGGTTGTGCAGTGGCCGCTTCCTCTGGAAAAGCTGGAGGCCCTCCAGCACTTGGTTAATGACCAGCTACGGGCAGGGCATGTGGAGGAGTCCACTAGCCCCTTTAATACCCCCGTGTTTGTAAGCACAGAAGAAATAGTTACACCTTGTATGGAAATTGATGTGGCTAGTGTTGTGGAAATTGAATTGTGGATAGGGTGTGCATTTTTTCCCAGAATATGTGCAGTGTATATTGTAGCAAAGGTAAAAGAAATGCAAACCTACCAATATAGGTTGTGTTGTTTTGTTCAGATCACTGTGTGTTTGAAAGCTGGAGTTAGAAGTAAAAGGCAATCAAAAGTCTGGGAAAGTTAATTGTGTCCCTTTTAAGTAAGAATCTTTAAGCTGTGGATAGCTTTGGATCTGGAAGCAAGCCAGAAAGCATTTGTATTAATGCAATTTTCTAACTAATAAGGTAGAAGCCACTGAAACCTGGGCTGCCTATGAATAAATACAAGGAAATATGTGGTAATTCCTGTTTTGCCTGAAATCCACAAGAGTATGTGTATATAAAGGAAATATTTTAAGCAATGACTGACTGCCCAGAAGGGGTAGACCTCTGTTCTTTTGTTTTTCAGATCATCAGAGAAAACGGATGCCAGCTAAACAGCATTCAATGTACCATGCATTCACTGGCACAATAGGAATTATTTTTGTGTTTTATGGCCAAAATTGTTGTTAAAAATTGCATACCAACAGTCTTTGGAAGCAGGGACAGGGAAGGTTAACCCACTCCCCATATTGCCCATGGGATCCTTCTGGCTACCTCAGAATTTTAGCCAGAGGGCTGGGGAGGGAGGAAAGCAATTAGACACCTGAGGTCGTACCAAGTGAACTCCTCAAAAGTGGGTGTGCTTGTCCCGGTTTGTTGCTCCAAAGCTCTGTAATAAAGTTATTTTATTGGAAGAGTGTACATGGCATACATTGAATAATAAGACTAATGTACTGTATAATGGCAATGTGTATGCGTTCATTGTTGGGAAAAAGTGTATAAGTGAAGAGTGGAAGTTTCCTTTGTAGGTTAAAAGAAGCTGAGAAAGGGAGAAGAGGAAAAAGAACAGAATGAGTTAACTGAGAGAAAAATACAGCTAGCAGGCTCATCCAAGGTCACAGCCAAAACTTGGCTGACCCCCAAGAAAAGGAGGGGGGCTTAAATGTGCCCAAGCAGCTGTAAATTCTGCAAAACACTGCCAGGCATTAATGAAATGTGTTAGGTTTCTTTTCTCACAGGTAGAGAAGTGTTACCCAAAGACCCTAGCACCCCTGCCATTAATTAAAACCAGGAGACTGAGTCTATGTAAAGTCCATCAACGAAAGGCTGCTTTGGCTCCATGCTGGAAAGGCCCTTTCCAAGTCCTGTTAGCCACCAACACCACTGTGAAGTGCCAAGGACTGACTGCCTGGACCCATGCTTTTCACTGTAAAAAGACCCCTCCACCTCGGGAGGGCTCTCCGACTGATAAGCCTATTTCTCCTTCTAGCTCTGCTGTGCCGTCTGGACAGCAGGAAAAAGGAAAAAAAGACAAGGTGAAGTGCTAGTAACCTCTCCCTTGTCCACTAACAGACCTACTGTGCCTTTGGATTTTTCTAGAAGACACAAAACCATTACAAGGTGATGTGCTAGTAACCTCTCCCCTGTATGATACTAAACCACACTGTTTCAGGAAAAGAGAAGAAGGAACACTTGCTTCATTGAAACCACAAAGTCCAGGGATTCCTGACTACAAGAGACATTAAGAACTGACCCTGGTGAAGAAACAAAGAATTATACCCTGGCAGGAAGAAACTTGTGGAACCCATTCTTGGGAACGTGGTATTGATTGGATTTTGGGGTTTATTCTACAGGCTGCGCCCTGTGTTTTGGATAAGTCCCTCAGCATGTATTGCCCTCCCTAATTGGATTTTAAATAAGTACCAAAGGCACCTTGTTGCGATTGCCCCTGCCATCTTATCCATTACACTATTACCCCTGTAACATATCCAAATACAGGCAATGACCCAGAAGTTGCTGACAGAGATGGTATTGAATATCACTGAGGCTGGGAAGGCATTGCAGTGGGATCTAGCATGTTTAGAAATTCAGGATTTCCTGAATGACTAGTTAATGGCCATTCGGAAGGATCTAGAGCATCAGGCTTGGCCCACTGCCCTTACAGACACATCAGGAGTACCATCTGATCTGTGGCCATGGAGACATACTTGAAGACTTTCTGGGTGGAAGTGCAGACGTTCTCAGTGCTCCTTCCAAGCATATGGACCGGTTGAGAGGGTGTGGGCTCCCACATACCGAATCCTGCCGGGCCCATGGGGAGGATGCATGTGGGATTGGGTCATTCACCAAGACATCTGGGAAATTAGACCTCCTGGTATGCCCAATCGACTTTTAGTCAGTGCTTCTGGGATTACACCTGACAGGACACTTACTTTTTCAAGCTAATGATAGCTGTGTGTATGTTAATGACACCACATTACAAGACACCTGGGTCCACCTGGCAGAAGTATTAAATCAATCTGATTTCTGCCTGGCCGTTGCCCCGGAAATGCAAGGTCTGTTAAGTACTTGCCTTGTTCCTGTCTGCAAACCACTCAGCAACATTCGAGGTGTGAGACAGTGAAAGAAATGTGATGTTTTAAGCTTACTGATAATAGTAATTGCATGCAATAGCAGATTGATATGCTGAAATGTTATGCTTGAGCTATCCGCCAGGACGTTTTTCCTCCTTGGTGGAATTATATTTAGTTATAGCCACCCTTAGAGTGGATAAAGACCCTTTTATAGTATGGGGTCTTAGTTTTGATTTTTGATGTTTTATTTTGCTGTTTCGTTTAGTGTATACCCAATCTAGTGACACTGTGTATGCTACCCTGCGAAGGTGCTTTGTCTAAACACCACATATAAAATAAAATAGAGGGGGATGTAGGAATGTCTTGCTCCCAAATCACAGCCCACGAGAATGGCTAACTGTTCCCTTGGC
>NW_020682742.1:0-1434 GCF_002925995.2 Terrapene triunguis
CATGGTGTGAGGATGGCTCCCCAATATGCCAATCTCTTCATGGGCCACATTGAAGATGCATTTCTGGACAAATGCATCACAGAACCAATGATATACCTGAGACACATCAATGATATTTTCATCCTCTGGTCAGACAACTTAAACTCCCTGATAGATTTCCACCACAACTTCAGCAACCACCACCCCTCCATTAAACTCTCTCTGGAACAGCCCCACACCAGCATCTTCCTGGACATCACGATCAGCTTCAACAATGGAACCCTACAGACAACTGTATCCCACAGATCACTGCACCTACCTTCATAGATCCAGTAATCACCCGCAACACATCAAGTTATATGTTATCTACAGCAGGCACCACAGAATATGAGCCGAGGAGAAAGTCCGGGATATGCACCTTAATACACTCAAAACCACCTTCACCAAAGAAGGACTCTCCACCAGAGAAGTAGATCACATCATGGAATGGACCGAAATACCCCAAGAGAACCTGCTTCAACACAGCAATAAAACCTCCTCCAACTGCATGCCCCTAGCTGTCACCTATGACCAGGGCCGTCCTTAGGCATACGAAGCATACGCAGCTGCGTAGGACACCATGAAGTTTGGGGCATCAAATTGCCCCAAATTTCATGGTGCCCTAGGCAGCTGCGTGCTGCATACGTGGCAGCACCAGCCCTGGCCACCAGCCCTCTCCCCTGGCCGGCCCCCCCGTGGGCTGCGCCCACTACAAGGGGCAGGGCCATCCCTAGGGTGGGTGCGGGGCCCCGGACATCTCCCTCCGCCCCAACTCTTACCCTTCCCCCCTCCTCCGCCCCCGGCCTGCCCCCATTCCACCTCTTCCCCCCAGCGACCCCACACTCACCGGCAGCGGCGGGAAGTGGAGCAACCTGGCCCCAGCCCGCTCTGCTCCGCCAGCTTTGCTCCGCTTCCCGCCGCCGGTGAGTGCGGGGAGGTTGGGGAAAGGACGCCCCCCGCACTCACCGGCGGCGGGAAGCAGAGAGACGAGGCCCCAGCCATGTCGCTCGGGTGGGTTGGGGAAAGGTCCCCCCCGCACTCACCGGCGGAGCAACCCGGTGTGTCTGGGTGTGTGTGTGTGTGGGATCCCTTCCCCCAAGCTCCCTTCCCCGAGCGACACGGCTGGGGCTGGGGCGAGGGAAGCAGAGCGAGCTGCTCCCGGCCCCCCGCTAACCTCCCGGGCCACTCTGGGCCTGTGGGGCCCCCAAAGTGCCCCCCCACAGCTCCTGCCTCGCAGACCCTGGGGGGCGGGGGGGAGCTGGGGCCCCACACAGCCCCCCCACGAGGGGGCTGCATAGGGCACCCAAATGGCTAGGGACAGCCCTGACTATGACCCCACACTGGAAACCATGTGAGGTATCATCAAATAACGACAACTCATACTCGATGGGGAACCCATCCTGACAGAAATCTTTC
>NW_020682743.1:0-2584 GCF_002925995.2 Terrapene triunguis
ACTTGAGGAACCAAGTGCTAAGTGAGCAAAGGGAGCAGGGGGAAGATGAGAGAGAGATTGTTTCCTCTTCTTCTCACACAGCTATGCTATCTACCTTTCAGGCTCACATATTTGCTTCTTTAAATTTCCCTTGACTCTCCTGGAATCTGCTTCTGCAGTAGGCTGGTTGCCATGCCTCCATATTCAGAAGCTCTCTGCCTTCTCATTTCCTTTACCAAATCCTGTGGACCCACTATTTGTTTTTCTCATAGATTAATCAACACACTTGGCCCTAGTGAATAGTTTAACTCTTAAGCAGTGACACTGGGGCACTGGTAGCCACGCAGAAGATATTGGGCTCAGAAAACAACTTGACATGGTTTAACTTCCTGTCCTTTCAGAGCCATTCAGGGCTGAAATATATGGGGTGGCTGGTAGAATGGCTAAGTGCTGCTCAGTAACCAGGCCTCAGGAGACAGAGAGAGAGAGAGGATGTTCTCACGGGTTTTTCCTGCCAGCATTCAAAGATAAATGTGTTGAAAGAGAAGAAAAGGCCCAGCCCTTTGGCTAAACAAAAATCGGCCCGGCAAAGCTGTTTTGTGGTGTTGCTTTCTCTTAGGTTGCTCTCTGGCCCTCTTCCTTCCTTCACTCCTGCTGACTAGCCAAGAACCTCTTGATGAAACTTGGAGTCTGTAAATCTTTGAGTGGGATCAGGCAGGCTCCTAAGTGACAGTAGGCTTGAGCCTTTTCCTCTTGGTCAAACGCACTGACTACCAAGTTCCCACATGCAATAGGCAAAGAAGGAGGGATAAGAAAGTCATTAACTCCTTGTGATACTGAAAAGCATCATTAATTCAGTATCTATACCAGGGGTCTCAAACACGCGGCCCAGGGGCCGCATGCGGCCCGCGGGATTATTTTCTGCGGCCCGAGAGCTCCTCGCGGCCCCCCCGCCCTCCCCCAGCGTTTACCTAGAGCGGCTCCGGCCCGACGCGCACCGGGGACAGGGCAGGCTCCCTGCCTGCCTGCCTGCCTGCCTGCCTGCCCTGCCCCCGCGCCGCTCCGGGAAGCGGACGGAACCTGGGGAAGGAGGGGCGCAGGGGTGTGTGTGGCTGTTACTTCAGGCTCTGCCCCCAGCAGCTCCCACTGGCCGGGAACGGGGCACCGCGGTCAATGGGAGCTGCTGGGGGCGGTGCCTGAAGCAACAGCCACACACCCCCCGCGCCCCTCCTTCCCCAGATTCCGTCGGCTTCCCGGACCGGTGCGGGGGCAGGGCAGGCATGGAGCCTGCCCTGCCCCCAGTGAGCATTGGGCCGGAGCCCACCCCCCGAACCCCTCCTGCAGCTGAACCCCCTGCCGCACCCAGCACACACCCCGACCCCCTGCTGCACCCCGCATCCCTCCTGCACCCTGACCCCCTGCCCTGAGCCTTCTGCTGCACCCCACACCCCGACCCCCTGCCCTGAGCCCCCTGCTGCACCCTGCACCCCTCCTGCACCCCGACCCCCTGCTGCACCCCGCACCCCTCCTGCACCTCAACCCACTGCCCTGATCCCCCTGCTGCACCCCTCCTGCACCCTGACCCCCTGCCCTGAGCCCCCTGCTGCACCCCGCACCCACCCTGCACCCCAACCCCCTGCCCTGAGCCCCCTGCCGCACCCTGACCCCCTGCCGCACCCCTCACCCCTCCTGCACCCCACACCCCAACTCCCTGCCCTGAGTCCCCGCCACGCCCCTCCTGGGGGCAGGGAGGGGGCGGAGTTGGGGTGGGGATTTTAGGGAAGGGGTTGGAATGGGGGCAGGGAAGGGGTGGGAAGAGGCAGGGCAGGGGCGGGGCCTCATGGAAGGGGTGGAGTGTGGGTGGGGCCAAGGGCGGCAGGGGGGAGGTGTCAGTAAATGCGGCCCTCGGGCCAATGTACTAGTCCTCATGTGGCCCTCGTGGTCATTTGAGTTTGAGACCTCTGATCTATACAGTGCCCAGCAATGTTCTTTGTTGGAGCCCCTGGTCCTAGTCTATCATGCAGCTGATAAATAACACATAGAAAACCTATTTCCAGTGAAGGAGCTGCCTCTTTAAAGGAAACAAGAGCTATGTAATGCAAGCCCATACCAGCCCAGAGGAAACTGTTTCAAATATGTAAATGAAGCACAGCACCAAACATCTCAGGCCAAGACTCAGTGAATCTGACACATCATGTTATTAATAGGAAGGGTGCCTCAATTAATTAAGCTCTTAAAGGGTGATGCGGAAACATCAAAAGAAATTTGTTGGGGTGATTTGAAAAGCAGAACATTGCACCATAGCTAATTGTCAGAATAATTATTTTCTGCAATGCAAGTTACTGGGAGCAAATTCACTGCAGTACATTTATGTGTATTTAATTATCATCAGGAACTGGAGTCAAGGGACTATATTTAATATGTTCTTAATGAAATAGCCAGAATTTGTATGTGTTTGCAAAGAACTCATTATTTTGCCACAGCTGGATTCGTTTATTTTAAATAAATCATAATGACAGATGCAGTTTCTGTGCTACTGTACACTTGCCTATTTATTACAAAGATCATGGTTTCATTTGCACGGCTGCTTTATATCAAAGAAGTT
>NW_020682744.1:0-1966 GCF_002925995.2 Terrapene triunguis
CTGCTCCCCCCTGCCCCTTCCCGCTCCCCCCACCCTGCTCCCCCCAACGCTGCTCCTCCCTACCCTTCCCACTCCCCCAACACAGCTCCTCCTCTCATACCTGCTCCCCCCACCCTGCCCTCCCCATACCCCGCTCCCTCCTATGCCCCACTCCCCCCTAGCCCCCTCCCCCCCCCCCCCCCGCTGCCCCTCCCTCCCCTCCCCCCTCCCCCCACACAGCTCCTCCTCTCATACCTGCTCCCCCCACCCTGCCCTCCCCATACCCCGCTCCCTCCTATGCCCCACTCCCCCTTAGCCCCCTGATCCCCCCCCCACTCCTCCCCCACACCCCGCTCCCCTTGCTCCCTGTTCCCCCCCATCCCACTCGCCTCCTGCCCAGGCCTGCCCTGCGCATGGGACTCCGCACCAAGCCCAGGGCAGGGGGTGAACCCTGGGCCCTTGATCCCCCTCTAGCCGCGCGGCTTAGCAGAGGGGCTTCTCTTCGGGGCAGGGTGGGGCCTTGCTCCCGTGCCAGCCGCGGGGGCCAGGGCCAGGGGAGTCGGCTGGTTCTAAGCTTCCCCTCCCGCTTCTCTTGCAGGACTGGCCGGGTTTGCCAGGCTCTGTGCTGGGGACCAGTATGAGGTACGTGGGGAAAGCAGCTGCTAGCGTCAGCGAGTGGGGGGTGGGATGGGGTCGCTGGCAGAACCAGCCACTGAAATTCCCCCGGGGGGCAGAGGGGAACCCCAGGCAGCTCCCCTCTCCCTAGAGGACAGAGCGAACAGGCCGCCGAGCCCCACCCCGCTGCAGGGAGACGCGTGGGGATTGGCTCGGAGTGGCTGGCGTGGCTGTGTCCTGGCTGAGCCCCGCCTGGCACCGACCCCGCACTCTTCTCGCCCTCAGATCTTCATGAAGTACGGGCGCCAGCGCTGGAAGCTGAAGGGGCGCATCGAGGGGAACGGGAAGCAGGTGTGGGACAGCGAGGAGATGGTCTTCCTGCCCCTCATCACCGAGTTCCTCTCCATCAAGGTACAGGGGATCCTGGCCGCCCCCGCGCCGACCCTCCCTGAGCACAGCAGGGCCAGGAGCTGGGTGGGCAGCAGCCCCATCCTGATCCGCTCCACAGGCAGAAAGCACTCGAGTAACCGACCCCGTGCCCAGGCATATGCTGCCGCCACGGCCCCAGCTCCGTCCATCCCGGTGCCAGAGGGAACAGCCCTGGCCGGGCTCCGAGCCAGCTACTGCCATGCCGTTGGCTCTGCCTGGTGCAGCTTGTGGGGGAAGGTCGCTCCTGCTCACTTCCTGTCCCAGGGCAGTGACGGGTTAACCTCGGGGGATGGCTGAGCAGCCGAGCGCACCATCCCCCAAACCAGGCAACCCCCCGCCCTGTGCCGGGGCCCGTCTGTGATCGCTGGGCCAGGGCCTGGGGCTCTGCAGCTTGCATGGGGCCCTCGGGGCATGGGCGGAACAGCTGCCAGCAGCATCCAATGCTCTAGGTACCTGCTGGCTCCCGGCCTGGGATCCTGCCGTGCAGCGCCCGGCCTGTGGCAGAGCTGGTGTGCTGCTGGCTCGTGACACTGGCCCCGCCACGGGCAGTGCACGGGGCTCTGCCGGAGCCCGACAGGGGCCGGAGGTGGCAGGTTCGAGTCCCCTGACACGCTGTGCTGTGTGGAGGGATGCGGCCGCTCATGCTGAGAGACCTAGCAGAGCAGTTTGGGGCCCCATTGCACACCAGGGTCTGGGCTGCTGCAGGGTGCTCTGCTCTCACTCGGCCCCGCCCCAGAGAGAGTGTGGGTCAGGCCTCTCCCCAGGCCAGCACAGGCGGCCTAGATCCCGGGGGTCAGGGATGGGACAAAGGGCAGAGTCTGGAACTTCCAGCAACTGACCGTAAACATCGGGTGAAATCCAGCAGGTCCAGGCTCTGCAGTGCCCATGCTGGGCGTCCTGCAGCCCCAGCTCACAGGCGGCTGCCCGACATGCCCCCTGTCAC
>NW_020682745.1:0-3453 GCF_002925995.2 Terrapene triunguis
CAGGTACGTGACAGCGAGGAGGCATGGCCTCCAGAGACTGACAGGGAGGGATGGCCACGCAGCCTACACAAATCCTAAATCAAGTTTCACTTGCTTGAGATCTCGGCTGTCTTACGACAATTGGTTTCCCAGTCCTTCATAAAAGTCTTCTGGAAAAATAAGGTCGACAAGACCTGAATTTCTAATGTTAACACACACCCCTACCTTTCAGGCCTGCCTTATAATCAAACATTTCCCATCATTCACAGAGCATCTTCAAGATGAGAACAGGTGATGGCAAACAAGGGCAGGGTAGGGCCTTATGATTAATACACGTCTTGAGGTGTTGGGTGTCAATGGTATAAGCATATCACACAAACTGCAAGCACTGCTATAAAAACAGTAACTGTCTGCTGGCACTTCCAAGAATGACATAAAACAAGTTGTTTGCAGTGTTGTAGCCATGTTGGTCCCAGGATATGAGAGAGACCAGGTGGAGGAGGTAATATCTTTTCTCTCTAAAAAACACAAGGTCAGAGAAAAATCCATCCAAAGAAGTAACAGTCTCCTACCAGAGAAAGTTCAAATTACCGCGATTAACAGAACAAAATGCTGCATGAAATAAGTCTGAGGCTGACCAGTTTTATGATGAAGCACTTTTAAAGAGGAATAGTGCCATAACCAGGATCTATGGTTTACCTTGCTGCGCATTAATCCTCATTATTTTTTATCTTGGTGCTATTAATATCACAGAATTCCTTAATGAACCTCTCCCCAGCCTTCTGCTGCTGTCATATGCGAACTTGGCTTGTGCTGATGCTTAGAAAGTTCTGTGGCTAACGCACAAGGCAGGATGTAATAAACGAACAAATCTGCAATTAGGGTACAGTGAGGTTTCTCTCCCCCCCCCCCCCCCACCTCCCAAAGTTCACAAAGCAATAAATTCACAGCACTGCTAGGTTTCCACTTAAACCAGCAGAGGATGCAAAGTCCAGATTTACCATTGTTCAAATAGGGGTTCACAGCTTCCAGGAAAGGACTGGAGGGAAAGGGGGAAACAAATCTAATTCCTCACCCTTGATGGCTCTTTAATTTCATTCAGTGAAAATTAGGTTTATTTAATCTAACACACAAATCAAGTCTCTGTCATCCCCAATTCCCACTCTCCTAGCCCTGCCTCTTGATTTGTGGTTATCCTAACAAACTGGGTGTCATCCAAGCTGTTCAGATAATCAAGATTCCGCTGTCGATATGCACAGCATGCCAAGCGTTTGTGACATCAGAATAATATACAGATGTGGGGAAAAGCTTACAAAGGGCACAGGGGTAAATCCCATCCATTTCTCTTTAGGAAGGAGTATAAACACAGAGGGAGTTGATGTGTTTCTACAACACTTTTTAGGACAGCTGAGCTCCAATATTTGGATTTTGGCTATCCCTATGTTCAGAGGTGTTTGGCTCTGGGCTGTCGCATCAGCCATTACTGACATTTCAGGAAAGCTGAACTTTTTTTACAATTCTATTTCCAGATCCTACGGCCAGGGGCGGCTCCAGGCACCAGCGCACCAAGCCGTGGGGGGCAGCCTGCCGGTCACCATGAGGGCGGCAGTCAGGCTGCCTTTGGTGGCATGCCTGCAGGAGGTCCGCCGGTCCCGCAGTTTCGGCGGCGGGTATGCTGAAGGCACAGGACCGGTGGACCTCCCGCTAGGGTGACCAGACAGCAAATGTGAAAAATCAGGATTGGGGTGGGAGGTAATAGGAGCCTATATAAGAAAAAGGCCCAAAAATCGGGACTATCCCTATAAAATCAGGACATCTGGTCACCCTAGGCATGCTGCCGAATCCGTGTTACCAGCGGACCTCCCGCAGGCGCGCTGCCGAAGGCTGCCTGACTGCTGTGCTTGGGGCGGCAAAATACATAGAGCCACCCCTGCCTACAGCAAGGAAGGTGGTTCTCATGCACAAGCACACAAAGACAACAGTAATGCTCATATGGGCTTTGTGAAGTAACTGGAAGCATCACTTAGAAAATGATGATTGTTTTGAGGGTTTTTAACAGGTGAGGAGATCTGGGCTCTACCTCCAACTCTGCCACACACTTGCTGTGTGACCTTGGGCCAGTCACTTTACCCATGTGCCCCAGTTTACCCATGTGAAATGAGAGAAATACTACCTTGATTTCTCATAGGGTGCTTTTAGGTTTATTTCATTAATGTTTGCACAGCACTCTGACTCCAACTTAGCTTGTGTGTGGACTTAGGAAGTTCATATGTTGCCTTTCTATAACACCTTCTACCAGAAGGATCTCAGCATGAGTAGCAGTGTCCTTGCTAGTCAGAAGAGGCTGGGAACAGTCAAGACTGACAAATTGTTGCAACTAATGTTTTAGTCTGCACCTGTGTTTAATACATTACTGTTCTGCTCTCTCAGCCTTTGAAATCTCTTCTCTTTGCTGAACTCTTTTATGAAACAAGTAAGCACCTGAGAGTCTGCAATACACAAAACAGAGACAGGAAAATATCCTCCAAGAGGATACAGGACAAAGCCCTCCATGCAGCATTCCCTATCCTCAATCATTTCTCATGTTCTTTAATCTCTGTCACTGCCTCATTTGCAGCACTGGACAGAATTTGAATTATAGGGAGATTATTATTATTCCTCCATTTTGTGATGTCTTCAGCACAAGCCTGGATACCTTACAGCAGTGGATTTCAAACTTTTTTTCTGGGGACCCAGTTGAAGAAAATTGTTGAGGCCCATGACCCAATGGAGCTGGGGATGAGGGGTTTGGGATGCGGGAAGGGCTCAGGGCTGAGGCAGAGGGTTGGGGTGCAGGGAAGAGGGCTGCAGGGTGGGGCAGGGAATGAGAGGTTCTGGGTGTGGGAGGGGGCTCTGGGCTTGGGCACGGGGTTGGGCTGTGGGAGGGGGTAAGGACTCTGGGTGCAGGCTCTGGGGTGGGGCTGGGGATGAGGGGGTTGGGGTGCAGGAAGTGTTATGTAAAGCCTCCGCTCAAATGCGATTGTAAGATCTGTAACTTGTATCATTAAGTTCTACAACCTTTTTGCAGACTTTGTAACTTCAGTGATTGTTAGCACAGCCTTTGCAGTTTTGTAACCTTTGCAAGCTCTGTAACTTTTTCAAGGGTATGTCTACACTACGGGATTAATCCGAATTTAGATAATTCGAATTTGGGAAATAGGTTGTATAAATTCGATTGTGCGCGGCCACACTAAGCACATTAATTCGTTTTTTAACCACATTAATTCGGTGGTGTGCGGCCACACTACCCCATTAATTTAACCACATTAATTCGGTGGTGTGCGGCCACACTAACCCTAATTCGAATTAACAAAATCGATTTTGGCGCTACTCCGCTCGTCGAGGTGGAGTACAGAAATCGATTTTAAGTGCCCTTTAATTCGAATTAACTGGCTCTGTAGTGTGGACGGGTGAAGGGTTAATTCGGATTAACGC
>NW_020682746.1:0-8037 GCF_002925995.2 Terrapene triunguis
TGAGGTTCTTACCCACGAAAGCTTATGCTCCCAAAAGGTGCTTTGTAAGTCATGGCCGAGATGGGACAGAGAACCCAGGAGTGCTGATGCCTGGGGTTGAAGGATGGTTGCGTGTGTAATCTACAAGCTGAGCCAGCTCAGTCAGCATCGCTGTGTGACCTCAGCAAACCCCATTCCCACTCAGTGCCTCAGTTTCCCCAGCTGTAATATGGGGATAATGACCTGGATCTCAATGTGGGGGAGGGCTTTGAAGGTCTTCATGAACTGCTCAGATGGCCCAGGGCAAGAGGCTGAATCAGCGAAGGTTTGCGGAAGCTTTTTGAATTCCCCGGAAGAAAGGGGTTCCGTGGAAGGACAATCCAATTAGCTGTGCAACAAGCAATGGAGACATTCCAGCCAGCGGGGGACGACTTCAGGGGGGAGGGAAATGAAGCAGAAATGGAGCTGCTCTTAAGAACCCCCGAGCTGGTTTCCATGCAGAAGTTCTTCAGGCATACAGAGCCGCCAGGCCCACAGCAGATGTAGAAGTGGCTGCTTTTCAAAGGCAGGGGGTGGGGGCCCTGCAATCCACACAGACCCTGGCTTTTCAGGACACATGAGTGGGTCTATCTGCGGGGAAGCCAGCCGGTATTCATCAGACTCTGAGACAATGGGCCGATCCTCCTTAATGAGTCCTGGGGGAGGGTTGGGTTAGCTGCCATGGTGGGGGAGAGGCTCTCATCCTGAATTCCTTGGCAAAGGCCCATGCAGGGGGAAGGGTGGCATCCGATTGGGCCAGATGTCCTGCCTGCTGTGGGTGGACACCTAAAAAAACTGCAGGGGGCAGGCAGGCAGGTAGGGTTGCCAATTTGGGTTGGACGTATTCCTGGAGGGTTCACCACATGACATAATCTTTAATTACAAATTAATCTTTAACTCCTGGCCACTCCAAGACAGTCCTGGAGGGTTGGCAGCCCTGGGGTGTGTGTGCACTTGGGGTCTGTTTGCATGGAAATCTCCAGAGGGAGGCTCCTCGAGATTCCTGTGTTGGCCACAGGAGAGCAGTGCTGGCTCACCACTGTGGCCTGGCTGCACTCTGGCAGTGGTTTAATGTGGTGGCTTTGTGTATGAGATGGTGCCCCCTAGTGGCTGGTTCACAGAGAGGATAAGGGACCTAGTACAAGAATTAACGGAGGGAGATTTCCTTTATCCCAAGGGGCAGAGGCCTGTGTTTTTGCAACAGATGGACCATAGCTCCCATCCAGCTTGACGGAGGGTGTGTGTATTGGAATGTAGGGATTTGATAGCATAGGAACTCAGCCAGGGCCCCAGTGAGATGGGGAGGAGGGCAGTCTGGCTGCACAGTGCCCCCCTGCACCATGCCGGGGCGAGTCCCCACTTCTGAGCCCCTCACCCTGCTCCCTTCAGCCCCTGGCTTTCCTTGGTCTCCAGCCAACAGTATTCTTTCCATCCTGCTCCGTCGGTGAGAGGCTGGAGCTGTGTCAGTGGCTGGCATGGACACCTGGTGAGGCTGGCATGCCTGGCATGACTCCCTTCCATTCCTGCCCCAGGGAGGGCCTGGCTGGGCAGGGATCAGGGTGATTTGGGGTCCATTGTCCACAAGCTAGACAGAGCAACAGCTGCAGGCAGGAGATCCAGCCCAGAGCCCTCACTTGACCCCTGATATCCCCGGGCAAGCCTCATTAGTGCTAACGGGCATGGCAGGGGGGACCGTGCAGGAGAGGTGCCCCTGGGAGCAGGGTCTTGGCAACATGGCCCCTGGCAGCCTGCCTACAGGAGTCCAAAAGAGGCACTGAGCACGGGAGAGGCTGCCAAAAGGAACACCAATTACCTCTTTGGAAGTCCATCAGCAGGGCAAGGAGGAGGGGCAGCAAAGGAAGAAAAGGAGCAGTGTTTACCCACCAGGGATGCTGACAGAAGGGAATGAGGCAGGAATACAGCCTGCGAGCAGGCCTCCCTGGCCTGCCATCAGACGGGAGCCGCTCTGCTTGCTCCCAGGGCCTGAGCCCGATCCTGCTGTTTGTCTCCAGAAGAACCCGCATCCAGCCCGGGGGTTTTAGCAAGGTTTTTGCTGTGCCCTCACTGGTAACGGGGATTCGTGGTGCAGCGGAGTGGGGAGATGGGGCATTGTGCTGGGAGCCCTGCCCCAATGGCAGAGCATTGCTGGGTGGGGAGCTCAGCGGATGTTGCCGGAGCAGGGGGAGCAGAGGATCCCAGTGGGGAGAAAGCGATCACATCCAAAGGTGCTGCAAACAACCCAGCGCCAGTCGCCTGGGGATGTGTGGCCAAGGTACCAACGTCATGCCACAGCTAGGCTGTGGGATGGGGGGAGAGAGGTCTAGGGAGCAGCCTGTGGGGAGGACCAGGGCAGATGAGGGCCAGAGGGCGCAAGGGGGTTGGGGCTGGCTCCCCAGAGCAGTCACTCTCAGCACCAGAACTCTTGTCCCAGCAAGGCACTGCTCCCTTGGAGGGGACGGGAGGATGGGCGGAGCCTGACACCCACTCCTACTAGACCTCCTTGCCTGCACAGGCTGGGCACCCGGCCCCACATGCAGAGCCCATCTGACGCCTGGCTGAGCATCTAGGGTGACTCCCCAGGGAACTCAGAATCACAGGCAGAGCGGGAGCCTCGAAGAGAAACATCCAGGCAGTGAGATGGGCAGAATTGGGGGGCTTCCCTGGCACAGGGTTGGGGCATGTAGCCACCTGCAGTAGATAGAGACTCCAGAGATCCAGGCTCAAGCCCCATTCTGCCTGCAGGACCTCCGCTGCCTCTCTATGGCCCAGATCCTCAAAGATACTTAGGTGCCTAGCTCCCATTGATGTCACCAGGAGGCAGATGTCTAAATACCTTTGATCTGGGCCTTAGTCCCATTGTGCCTCTAAGGCCTGGTCTACACTACGACTTTAATTCGGATTTAGCTGCGTTAATCCGAATTAACCCTTCACCCGTCCACACTACAGAGCCAGTTAATTCGAATTAAAGGGCACTTAAAATCGATTTCTGTACTCCACCTCGACGAGCGGAGTAGCGCCAAAATCGATTTTGTTAATTCGAATTAGGGTTAGTGTGGCCGCACACCACCGAATTAATGTGGTTAAATTAATGGGGTAGTGTGGCCGCACACCACCGAATTAATGTGGTTAAAAACCGAATTAATGTGCTTAGTGTGGCCGCGCACAATCGAATTTATACAACCTGTTTCCCAAATTCGAATTATCTAAATTCGGATTAATCCCGTAGTGTAGACATACCCTAAGGAGTGCGTGAGGCAGGGTCTGTCATAAACATACAGCTAAGGATAGCATAAAATCCCTCTTTTACCTGTAAGGGGTTAAGAAGCTCAAATAAACTGGTTGGCACCTGACCAAAAGGACCAATAAGAAAAGAAGATACTTTCAAATCTGAGGAGGAGAGGAGGAGGTTTTGTTTGCGCTCTCTTTGTGTGCTCTCTTGGGACAGAGAGAGGGACCAGGCAGGAAAAAAACCTCTCCTAAAACCCTACCTGAAATAAGCATCTAAGATTACCAAAATTGTAACTAAAGCAAGGAAATGCGTTAGATTATCTTTTGTTTTAGCTTGTGAATTTTCTCTATGCTAAGAGGGAGGTTTATTCCTGTTTTTGGAACTTTGAAGTTGAGCCTAGAGGGGAATCCTCTGTGTTTTAAATCTTTTTATTACTCTGTACAATTACCTTCCATCCTGATTTTACAGAGGTGCTTCTTTTACCTTTTTCTTTATAATAAAGTTCTTCTTTTAAGAACCTGATTGATTTTAGTGTCCTAAAGATAAAGGGTCTGGTCTGTACTTTTATTAAAGGCAATTGGTTAGTATATTATTCTCAAGCCTCCCCAGGAAAGGGGGTGAAGGGGCTTGGGGGAATATTTTGGGGAAACAGGGACTCCAAGTGGCCCTTTTCCCTGGATGTTTGTCTAAATCACTTGGTGGTGGCAGCAATACCGTCCAAGGACAAAGAAAGGATTTGTGCTTTGGGGAAGTTTTTAACCTAAGCTTGTAGAAATAAGCTATGGGGTCTTTCATGTGGGTCCCCACATCTGTACCCCAGAGTTCAGAGTGGGGAGGGAACCCTGACAGGGTCCCAGCAGCGTCTCCGCAACTCAGTTCCTGCAGCAATGAGAGGGGATCTGGCAAGAGATTTCTACCAGCTCCTCTGTCTGTCCAGAGCAACAGCAGTTCCCGCAGTGTTTGCCGCTCCTCGGGCTCCTCAAAGGGTCAGTTCCCTTTTATTGTCAGTTTCTTTCTCTCTTTCAGTCACATACTGTACTGAACCCTTGCCCCGGGAGAAAGGCTCCAACAACAGGTGTTTTCAGCAACCCCTAGGGAGATACTTCAAACAAACTTTTGCATAGCTCAGTTTCGTTTTGGGCAACATGTCTGGGGCCAGGAGATTTTTTTTCAGAAGGAAACGTTTCAGGGAAAAGTCCCCAAATATTTTGCAAGTTTGGGGTTGCCACTGTGGGGGTTTTCCTCCACTTTCTCTTTTCCAGCTGGTCATAACAATAAAAAGGTAAGGCACGGTCAAAAAGTGTGTGTGGGGGGGTCAGGGATGGGGGAACCCAACTTCATGCAGTTTTGATTTCCCCCCAAAATTACCTACCTGGAAAATTTCAAATGGGAGTTTGCTTGTGACTATTGTAGCCTGGTTTTCCAGCTGGCTGCCCTTGACATCGTCAGCACTGCTGCATAGACCTCTCCAGCATGCGCTGAATGAGTAGCTCCATCAGCAGTAGTAGGCTATTATTTTCTAGTGGCCCAGCCACTAGAGAAGGGCCCCAAGCACACCTCACCAGTGTGTTACATACACACTCCCCATAGTGTGCTACCATATCATAGAGCAGAGGGGGCAGGTGCTGGGCCAGCGCTCATTCCCCTTGGAAGACCCAGCACCCCCCTTGCCTCCCAGCATGGGTTGCCCTCTGCCAGTCACTGAGCCCCATCATAATCCTAGAGGTGCCCTTTCTGCCTGGCACAGAGGTGCAGTAATCTGAGCTGGGGGCCACCCCCAAGCCAAGAGCCACCCCCTCCTTTCACACAGGCGGCAGCTGGTCCATGCAGAAAGCAAGGGGAGGTGGGGGGGCAGGGGAAACCATTCTTTTATTTTAAGATTTTCCCTTTCCCAAGGAAACCACACACACACCCTAGTTTCTGAGTGGCAGCAGGTGGGCACCAAGCATGGTGCTTAGTTCCTTCTGGTTGGGGCCATGCCTCCAAGTAATGGGGAGGCTGGAGCCCAGCAGCAGCAATGGGGCGTGTGGGGGAGCGGGGCTTTGGCAAAGGATCCATCTAAGTCACAGGGCCCGGTGGGGGCAAGGAGGAGAGTGCCCCACTGGCTGTCCTCCCACCCCGCACCAGCCAGCATTTGTGGCCTGCCACCAGTGCTGCGTGGCGAGAGGAGGGTTTCTGGAGCAGCTGCCAAGGCTCAGAGGCTGACATGGGGCCTCTCTAACTAGCTAGGGTTTTCTGAGTCATGGCCCCCACCTCCAGATTTGTTCGCCCTGCTCTTGTGCTCTCTTGGGGTTAGACTCCGCAAGCCTGGCACTATGGAGCTAACGCTCCAGCCTTGCAGACCGGATAAAGCTAACAGCGTGGGATCCTGCCTGGCTGGCAAATGGGCCCTGCCAGCACCTCCTCACCCCACTTCACGCCAGATCCCCCTCCGTCCCACACAGGCTGGCTGCGTCTCATCACCACGTACCAGCAAGGGCCAGGAGCTCACAGTGCTCCAGCTGAGAGCGCCTCCCTAATGCAAAGTGATGCAGTGTCATCTTCTTGAGTCTGCAGGCAGCCAGCTCTGGGGGCCTCCATGGCTGCTCAGAGCTTTCCCGGATGCAGCCAGGTGACACTGACAAGACATGGCTGAGGTTCCCGACTCCCCCAGTGTAGAGTCCAGGAAAGGATCAGACACACCTCAGCATCACCCTGCTGGGTGAAACTGGGAGCAGTCAAGTTGGGCCACTGGAGTTTGGTTGGGGGATAGCCGTCTCCAGCATCACTTGTTCTGAACACTGGCTAGGTGGTAAATGGCTGGCTGGCTGGAATCACAATGGGTAATCTAAGCTAATCTATCAAAGAACCAGGTGAGGAGAGCGCTCAGAAATCTGAGATGATGGATGCTCCTCAGAAGATGGGAAAAGCCCAGCTGGGGACTTGTCCCCTCCCACAGGGACTTCCCCCCGTCTGACATGTGTGCAGCACCCTGCAGGCAGGAGAGAAGCCGTTGGCAGAGCAGAATGTGTTTGCGCACTGCTGTCAGTGTGTGGCTGGGGCTTCCCTCGCCCATGGGTTTCCCCCAGCTCTGGCCCGCTGCCCAGCCCCGAGTCACTGGGGTCAAGCAAACACAAACACAGCCAGTGTTTTCTCAGGCGAGGTAGGGGACCTGCTGTCAAATTCCTGCCTGGCTTCAAAGCATAGGAAGGTGTCTGCACAGCTTTCAGATAGGAGAGGTGGGGCCTAGAGTGCTCCCCAGCCCTTCTGGCTTCTCCATATGTGAATTGCAATGAACTGGCTCGCACGCTGGAGTGCTGCGCCCTCTGCTGGGTGGAACTGGCATGCCCAGGCTGTGTCTCTTTGGCCGGATACTGCTCCCTCTGATGGGGATTCTCCCATGCCTCTGCAGGGGGAGACCTGTTCAGGAACAGGGCGAGTGACTGTGGTTTTGGCTGAGGGGCACATGGGGGGTTACCCCTTGGGGTTCTGTCTGTGTGACCCTCTGTGGTGCCAGGGAAGGTTGGAGCTGGTAATAGCCATGTCTGGGAGCAGGGCTATAAGGGGAGGCTGTTGATACCTCCTGTTGGTGGGCAAAACTCCCTGCCTCCCCCCACGTGCCACCCCAGCTCAGCAAGTGCCAAGCTACCCTCTGGTGGCTGGTTCTGGTGACACAGCTCGGCAGTGGCTCTGTGAGCTGGGGTGGTGGAAGCAGATGCCGAATGTCTTTGCTGGGAGCATGGGGGTCTGTCCATGGGGACAGCGACTCCAGGAGACAGCGCGGTCCCCACTGGTGGGTCTTGCCCATGATGTGCCCAGTCCCAGGTGCTGATCACCGTGATGGCGATGGGAAAGTCCCATGGACCTCCGAAGCATGGGAACAAGGCAGATCCTGGGGAAGGCTCCCTGGAGCCCACTGCTGCCTGCTTCGACCTCCCCTGCAGAGGGTCTGTGGCTGGGGAGCGCTGTTAGCATTAGGATCTCTGCTGTTGTGATTAGAGATATAGGCCCTCAGGGGCGGTGGGGGTGCTAAGCACCAGCCTAAGCGGAGCCCTGGGGGGACAGTATTAGCCTAGGAGCCCAGGGTACAGTTCCCCAGCTCTGCTACAGCCTCCTGGGCTGGTCTTTAAAAGGGGCATAACAGCCTTTCCTCTGGGAGTTCCTTGGGGCAGACCAGTGTCTCGGTAGCCCATGGGACCTGAGCCTCTCTAAGCTACATCCACATGTGGGAACACAGTGTGAGCACGGAGAAATGTGGTGCTCAGATGTGTCGGTGTCTCCCCAGCCCGGGGGACCTTGGCTCCCCCCTCAGCCCTGGCCAGCTGACAGATGCTATTCGCAGTAACTGTGAGTTGTGCAGTGAGGAATTCAGTGCAGAGAAGCGCGGCAAAGGAGGCGGCTCTGGCTGCCTCAAGTTCCTATTTATACCTGAGGATCAAGAAGCCTTTGGAAGGCAGCCCGGGAACTGCACCTCTGCAGCTCTTATCTCCGGAGACCTGGCTTCCAAAGCGCCTCTTGGCTGGTTTCATTCCACATAAATTAGCTCCACTCTTTGCACTGAAGGAGCCAAGGACTAGAATAACAGGGTGGAGGGGGGGCCTGTGGGTAGGGATTGAGGGGGCACCAGCAAAGCCGTGTGTGGGGGGAGAGCTCTTGTGCTCTTCGCTGCACTGAGGCGGCTGCATGTCAGGGAGCGACAGCCAGGGCCTCTCTGCAGGGCCAGGGAGGCTGGGCAGGGAGGGTGAGGCTGGCTCTGCGGGCTCCTTGGCTAGGGTTACCATATGTGGAGTGTCCCAAAAGAGGACACTCCA
>NW_020682747.1:0-1161 GCF_002925995.2 Terrapene triunguis
AGGCGGCTCCCGGGGGGGAGGGGCTCCCTGAGGGGAGGACGCCCGCCCAGCACAGGCGGCTCCCGGGGGGGAGGGGCTCCCTGAGGGGAGGACTCCCGCCCAGCACAGGCTGCTCCCTGCGGGGGGAGGGGCGGGCCCTCCGGCTCTCTGACCCCTGCCCGGGGCTACCCTACGGCTCTGACGGGAACCTGCCCCCCGCCCGCGGCTCACCCCTGCTCGTCCTCGAAGGGCCCGGGCGCGGGGCGGCGCGGGGGCGGCGCCGGAGGCTGCGCACTGCTCGGAAGGCCGCTGCCGCCTGAGCCCCGCTTCTTCAGGATGCCTTTGATGGGCCCGCGCCCCGCCGCGCCCGACGTGGAGGGGGCCGGGGCTGGGGCCGCCATGGCCGGGCCTCTCACGCGGGGACGGGGGCGGCTCCGGGAACTCCGCGCCGCTTTGCTCAGTCACGACCTACGCCGGGCGCCACAGCACAGCCGCCAGTGCTGTGCGGCCAGGGCGCATGCGCCAGGGCCCCAGGCTGCGCAACGAGGACGCGCGCGCCGCTTCCCAGCTCCGTCACAATCGGCGAGGGGCGGGGCCGGGCGCGTGGGGCGGAGCTATGTGCGCTCCGACTGCCCCGATCCCGACTGAGGCGGCGCGCCCCCGCAGCAACGCGCCACCCCTCCCCCACGAGCTGCCCCCTGAGAACGCGCGCCCCCGGGAAAGAGCCGCCCCTCCCCCACGAGCTGCCCCCGGGAAAGAGCCGCCCCTCCCCCACGAGCTGCCCCCTGGGAACGCGCGCCCCCGGGAAAGAGCCGCCCCTCCCCTGCAAGCGAGACCCCCAGGCCGAGCACCCCTCCCCAGCAGGAAGCGCAGCCTGTGATGGGGAGGGATAAGGCCGGCCTCCCTCAAGGCTGCGCGTGTGGCACTGCACCTGCTCCTCATGCTGCGGGGCCGCCCATCGGCAGCTGAACTGACCCTGCACTGCCCTTTGCACCCAGTGGGGCCTAGGACACGTACTGGGGGGATTCTGCACCACGGCGCACGCGCAGAATTTATGTCCCCCGCAGATTTCTTTGCTTCCCCACAGAAAAAAAAGACTTTGTGACAGGGAAGCAAAGGGGAGCCACAAGAGCACTATGTCTCGGTGCCCAGGGCAGCCAGCAGAGAGGTAAATCACTGGCG
>NW_020682748.1:0-3137 GCF_002925995.2 Terrapene triunguis
CTAAAAGAATTTGAAGGGGAAAAATCATTCCATTGTCAATGAGCACACTAGTGCCATGAACAAATTGCACCATGGACACGGACCAAATCATATGCCTAGCACCCAGCCCAAGTAGCCAGTCCAGGTGCACTGCCTAGATAACTTGAGCCAAATGGCTAAGGATCTGGCCCTCTATCTTTTAATATTATTCCAACCATGGCTTTTATGGGCCTGATCCTGCAGATCCTTACTCGTGAGTATTCCTAAAAACAGAAATTCTGCCAAGAAACTCCACCTATTCCTATTCCAGTGGAGAGACTACAGTAAAATCATAGTTTTCCGTAATTGCATAGGTCAGAAAAGAAAGCTTACATTCATGTGACAGTTGTATAATTTCACATTCCTATTGCGATCGCAATCAATAGACACGACGCGTAAAGCTGTAAGAAAGTTGTGATTCTTTTGGTTCAGAATGTATGGCCACGGCTCGATAAAGCTGCGGTTTTGGTGCAATCCGTTTGAAATGGCGCACAGGGTCACAGCCCCGCTCAGATCTGGTCTGGCCGCCCCTCCATCCTGACGTGCAGGTGCAGGTGTATGCAGAAGTGCACTCCAGGCGGAGTTGTGATGGGGTTGCAGGACAGCGGGGCCTTCAGGACAGAGGTGTGGGGGCCCCTAAGGGCAGAGGTGTGGGGGGGTTCTGGGGTGTGTGTGTGCAGCTGCTAACTGACTAGATGTCAAGTTTACAGCAGGGTCTTTACCCTCCAACAGAGGCTAGATTATTCCCCCCTCCACACACACACACACACATATACACACACACATTCCTGCAATCCCTCAGGCAGGGGGGTAGGAGGTCTCTGAGCCCCTGTGACCTACAGCTGGCCTCTTGTCGCGTGGTATGCGCATCCCATCCTCCTTTGGGGCGGGGCAAGGTTGTGATACCACCACGGTTACAGTCTACCAGACTGTCCTTAGGCTGAAAGCGGCATGGCCCAGAGGCCCGAGTCAATATGGCAGCTCTTGGAGTCAGGGCAGGGCAGGGCAGTCTAATGGCCAGAGTCAATACCGCAGCCCTTGTGTTCAGGGCAGTGGCTCGAGTCACTATAACAGCCGTCAGGCACAGGGCAGGGCAGCCTAGCGGCCAGTACCCGAGGGGCCGCCACAAGGTGGAGTGGCAGGCCAGGTAGGGGGGCCTAGGCCCACCCAACTCCACTGGGCCCCGACCCAGGGCCCTAACAGTGGCGGAGTCCCACCAAAACACGCTGACCTCACATGGGTCGGAGATACCACTCGCTCACCCTCCCTGTGTTACTTCCTACTGCTCTTCCTGAAGCTGTAGTCCATGCGATATCAGGGTCTCCAGGCTCCTCAGCACGAGCAATTCCCTGGGGCTCCTATCTCAGGATCTCCAGCTCCCGCAGGCAAGGGCTGTGGCATCTCTTCAGCTGGAGCCATTTCCAAAGGTCCTTCCTCTCTGGCGCTCAGCCTAGAATGAGCCGGGCTCCTCTCTTTTATACTAAGGCAGCAGTTGGAGCATGCCCAGCACGGTCGGAGGGGTGGGACTTCTACCGCCCATAGTGTTGGGTTAACCCTCTCCTGCCCAATGCGGGGTATACACACCCTGCCACACCCCCACTCAGACCTCTTGAGGCCCTGTGCAGAGCTGGCGTTGCCAGGACTCCCAAGTCCCAGCCCTGTGCCCTGCAGGAGGCATAAGGCCCCACCTCCACCTGGCCACACTCACCGGGGCCTCCCTGAGCCCATCCTCCAATGCAACTGGGCAGCGGTGGAAGGCAAAGTCCTCAAGGAACATGCAGGAACTACCCGTTTCTGGGTGGGCCTGGCCTGCGCCATCTGGTGGAGGCGGAACTGCACCTGGCCAAAGTGTGAGGCCAGTGCCAGCAGGGCAGAGTGCAGGTGGCGGTGTTCAGTGTGGAGATAGTGGAGCGAGTGGGGTGAGCGCCCTGGAGACCCCAGCCCTGACATACCCTGGTCCCCAGCCCCATTCTCCTCCTGGTCTGCCTGATCCCAGATCTCTACTGTGTTATGGAGTGGCACTAAGGAAACAATCGCAGTACATCTGCAGACTGCAATGATTACATTATGGGGGGGGGCGGGGACAGAATATTTGCTTTTTTTATATGACATTATTGTAATAATTTTTCTCCAGGAGAAATTGCCTGTGGAAATAAGTTCCCCTTGACAAAACGTCTTTTAACTGACACTTGAAATGGATTCCATTCAATATGCCACTAGCAATAAAGCTGGCTGATTAAAAGAGTAAAACAATCGTTATTCTTGTTAATTACGGTTGGTTTTTTTACAAAGGATGACGTATTTAACATTCATTTTTGGTTTATATTAATATGCAATCAGCCAATACAATTTTCTTTCATCCAAGCCTTTCTAGTTCAATACACATGAAGGGGTAGTGACAGAATAAAGTTCATATATTTCCAAGAAATGTCTTACAGCAACACTATCGATGATTAAAAGTGAAAGAATTTGCATGATTTTGTTCACTTTTCACCAATTTGGGTGAGAAGTTAGGGTACAAAGGGTATCCTTGGCACACTTCATTTGGCTTAGAGCAGGGGTAGTCAATTATTTCTTGTCAAGGTCCAGATTTCTTGCTCAAGGTCCAGATTCCAGAGAAACATTATTCAAACCGCAAATGCCCCGTTCACCGAACATAGACAGTGCTGTGTAATACCGCCAGGGTCTATTGCTTATATTTTTTGTGCAAAATAAAATCAAACCACTGAATAACCTAAAAATAACCCCCAAGAAAGATGTAATGAATCTGAGACTTTGAGAAAGTACACAGATAAAATGTCAGATAGATGCAAATATTAGCCTCAAAACACTTTCAGACAACTGTTTTAAGTTTTGAATTTGTTATGAGTTTACAAAGAGAATTAACTTTGGTTTTTGTCAAATACAATTATTGTAGGCATATGACCCCACGATTGTCCCCCGCACAGCTCACCTTCCCTAACCCCCCGATTGTCTCCCGCACAGCTCACCTTCCCTAACCCCCCCGATTGTCTCCCGCACAGTTCACCTTCCCTAGCCCCCCGATTGTCTCCCGCACAGCTCACCTTCCCTAACCCCCCGATTGTCCCCCGCACAGCTCACCTTCCCTAACCCCCCGA
>NW_020682749.1:0-5253 GCF_002925995.2 Terrapene triunguis
TAAACTCAAAAAAGATTAAAAAGTCAGATTTCTAAGACTAGCTTATGTCATATGGAAGGGATGCTTAGAATTTTAATTTGCCTCATTCGGTATATTTTATTGGAACAGTTGAGAACTTTTTATTCATGGTTTGTGCTCATTACTAAACATGCATTTAATAGTAAGAGAACAGAAGAGAGAATTACACTGTATTGTATGACTAGTATGAGCCACATAGCAATCACTTCTGCACTGCAAAATGGTTGTAGAATGTCTGCTTCTATTCATTACAACACAGATTTTTGAAGGCCTTGGAATTATAACCCTATTTGAAAAACCACACACCGGTTGCAAGATATTTGTTTCTTTCTAGTAATTGACAAGATAGCAGAAAATCCAACAGACAGTAAATAAAACAGACATGAACCACAAACGATTCTTTAGAAATCAGGGACGACGCAAGAAGAGGATTAAGTCACCTTCCAAAGCTCACAGCTACTCCCACCCAAATAGCATTTATTTTAAATGAAGGTATTTATTTTAATTTAACTAGCTATGCACAGCTATGGAAGCTATAAACTACCTTTGCAGCCTCCTCATCCCCAATCCCAGGGACATCCAACCTCTGGCCATGTCTTCAGCATACATTAGTCTTCCTACTCTCTCCCCATGCCAGCAGATATCAAAAGTTAGCACAGTGGCTCTATACCACCCATGAATCCCCACTTACATTAAGAGAATCCTCAAGGGCTGACTTGGCTAATTTTAAGTCTGCTTTGCACCAGGTGAATGTCACAAAGCAAATTTCATGCATTGGAGTAGCTGGGCCTCTTAGACTTGCAGGGCCAAATTCAGAAATGGTACATACAGGGTGTAAGTTACATCAGGGAGTGTGTGTGAACCCTAGGCAAAGAACCCAACCAATCCTAAGGGAGTCTTCAGTTGGCATAACCTGTGTGTCTGAGGGCCATAAGAAATATTACACCAACTTAGACTCGCCTCTAAACACTCATTCTGTCTCCAAAGGTGAAGTTGGACGAGACCAGTTTGAATCATAGCTCTGGTACTTTGTTCCACAGGGAGAAAGAAGGTTGCTGAGAAACCACGTTGACTTTGGAAACACTTGTACAGGTGGTCACCCTATCAGTGAAGTGATTCAAACTGAGCAATGATCCCCTCACCCAACTTCTGTTTACAGACAAAATGAATCCATTCTGTTTCATTGATTAGATCACTTAATCATTGCCCTGTTCTGTTCATTCCCTCTGAAGCACCTGGCACAGGCCATTGTTGGAAGACAGGATACTGGGCTAGATGGATCACTGGTCTGGGCCAGTATCACCACTCACATGTTCTTAACAAAGTGTATCAAAACCATCCAAGTGTCACCTAAGGCAAAGGAGATAACTTATCTGGGATACATGGTGGGATGGGGGCAGCTGCGTCCTCTCGTGAATAAGCTCCAAGCCCTGAGAAACCGTCCAACCCCACGACCAAGAGGCAGGTGAGACAGTTTCTGGGTCTGGCCAGTTACTACAGACACTTTGTTCCAGAGTTTGCCATTTTAGCAGCACCTCTAACAGACCTGATGAAAAACTCCCAACCCAAGAGAGTGCAGTGGTCTAAGGACTGTGAATATGCCTTCCAGGCCTTGAAGGAGTGGTTAAGTCAGGAGCCAGACCTTTTTCACCCGGATTTTTCAAAAAGGTTTATATTCCAGACTGACACTTCAGAGGTAGGCCTTGGAGTGGTCCTATCACAAGAACATGAGGGGGAGGAGCACCCGGTGCGCTATCTGAGTAGAAAGTTATTCCCCCGTGAGACAAGGTATTCAACAATAGAAGAAGAGGCACTGGCTGTGAAGTGGGCCATTGAAGCCCTACAGTACTATCTGCAGGGGAATCATTTCCAGCTTATCACAGATCATGCACCCCTTTGATGGCTCTATTCCATGAAGGACATTAATGCCAGGATTATGAGATAGTACCTTGCCCTCCAGCCCTATGAATTTGAGGTACTTCACCGCCCGGGCCGAGTCCACACGAACACGGACTTCTTTTCCCAGGTAGCAGGGGAGAGGGACAAGGGACCATCCGGTCCTGACTTGAGAGGGAGGGTGTGTGACAGGCTGTACCAACCCCACACTGGGCCAACGGGGATGGACCAATCACTGTGGCCCTGGAGGCCACGCCCCCTTTCCTCTGCTGTGCATGCTCTAGGTGGAAGAACCTGATAAAAGGAGGCAGCTCCACTCAGTCGAGGCTGGCTGCAGAGGAGGAAGGACGTGTACTGCGGGCTCCTCCAGAGGTGTTGGTGACATTCCAAGCAGCAGAGCCTGTGTACCCAGACTACACTGCAGGCGACTCACCAACCGTGGAGATGGACAGGGATGCCAAGGCATCGCCAGCTGAAGAGATGCCAGGGACGCAATTTGTGGTAGGAAGTGATCCAGGGGATGTAGTAGAAGCCGATGCCTAAACCCTTAGCGGGGAAGTTCCCAGCTTCAGAGGGCCCTGGCCCTGGGTCAGAACCTGGTGAAGAGGGAGGGGCCGGGTTCCCCTACCATGCCCTACGGATCATTAAGCGTGACTGCTGTTTGCTCTTGGTCCCGCCCTGGAGGCTCAGGGACCAAAGACAGTTTGTTCTGCCCCACCCAGGGACTACAGACTGATTGCTGTTCTGTTCTGCCTAAGGGGCTTATTCCCCAACTGCTACTGCCTACCTCAGCCAAGAGGCTCGGGGGCTATAGACTAATTTTTTGCCCTGCCCCGCCCGGAGGCTATAGACTGATTGTTGTTCTGTCCCACCCAGACAGCCAGAACCCCAATTGCTACTGCCTGCCCCCAGCCAGGAGGCTTAGGGGCCATAGACTATTTGTTTGCCCAGCCCCGCACTGGGGCTACAGGCTGACCATTATTCCATCCAACCCAGAGGGCCAGAACTCCAACTGTTGTTGTCGATCCCAGCCCAGAGACTATGGGGCTACTGACTGTTTGTTTGCTCGGCCCTACCAGGGGTCCGGAGCCCACCTTACTGCAATTACCTGATCTAACAGGGAATCCCAATGACTGGGTGACAGGGTGTACCAACCCCGCACTGGGCCAACAGAGGCAGCCTGGCTTGCCAGACAGGGGCCCCCGTCACACCATCACATTAATTTATGGTAATTACTGGCAATAAATAGCAACACATGGACAGTTGTGCCCCTCACAATATTTTAAACATACTTGCTGAATTTTAAATGGCTTGTATCTAACATCCAGCAGAGGAAGAAATTAGAAGGAGAAGGTGGGGTTGGATAGGACACACACTACGCAAGCAGCCAACCAACATCACTAGACAGGCATTGCGGTGGAACCCCCAAGGCAAGTGGAAAAGAGGCAGTCCAAGAAACACCTGGCGACGCGACCTTCAGGCTGATAGCATAAAAATGGGCTATACCTGGAACCAGCTAGAGCAAATGGCCCAGGATAAAGGACTCTGGAGATCTGTGGTTGGCGGCCCATACCCCGACTGGGGTGACGGGCATGAGTGAGTGAGAGTGAGTGTATCTAACATTAAATAACTAGTTCAACTGTCAGCAACAATTGCGTATAATCCCCCAAGAGTAATCCAACATCATCATCACAAAGGAGACACCTCTGCATTGCAGAGAGGCAGCAGAAGTGCACAAATACCTGCCAAATATGTCTGGGAAATGCAGAATGACTCTGCAGCATGCTCGCCCAGTCCATCCATCTCTGAGCCAGCAGCAATAGTTCTTCTGTCTTTGTAGACAATCAACGTTCAGGCATGTGCTTGATATCTAGGGACTGTGGTCAGCTGAAGCAGGCAGAACTGAGATGGTAGCATGTTCCCTTATTGAACATGGTTAATTTTTGACGGAAAACTCCATGTAACTTAATGCTGCTCCTATTTTAATTGATATTTAAATCACTTATTCCCTGAAGCTTTTTAATAGTAACTCACCCAATAATGAATATGCATTTTAGGAAAAATCACTGGTTGCATGAAATTTTGTCCTGCAGTCTGTGTCTCATGTAAGTGTAATGGAATAGTTTGGGGGTATAGAATCTGCGTCTAATACAGTAAAAACTCCAAGGGACAAGGTGTGAATTTTTGCCTATTTTGTATGGGACTGAGCGCAGTCAGTGCTTAGTAAATAACCATTAAGTGTTTAAGTTCAATTTTACTCCTTCACTTTCCAACCACTAACAGGGTTTAATAAGAAACCTCCCTTAATGGCATAATTGTTCATCATGAAGTGTCTTGCACCTTCTTCTGAAACATTGGGGGCTGGCCATGGTAAGTAAGCAGAATAGGTGGACCATTGGTCTAATCCAGAACCGCTTTTCCTGTGTTCACAAAAAGGTAGTGAAACCTACAGCAACTCTGCTATTGCACAGGGCACAGTGTTTACTTGCAGCATATTACTCAGCTACTAGATATCTGAGCTTTGTATGGAGCTCCCGGCAGGGCGTGATCCCTGGTAAACAAGCAGGGAACAAAGCAGGAATTCAAGCTGTGTGGAACCATATTGCATCTATTAATTTTTTTTGTTTAATAAATGCCTCCTGTTTAAGATGGATTGTGATTCTATAAATCATGGCAAAGGGCATGCTGAGGCAAAAGGGATGGAGATGCAAGAGAGGCAACCAGCGAGCAAGTTTATTGGAAACAATAGGTCAGCAACTTACACTCATGCCAAGGGACACACAAATGGCAGAAAAAATATTTTTGTTTCAGGTATTCTGCTTATTGCTCTCTATATAACTTGATATTTTTTCAGTAGAGTATAAGAGATGCTCTGCCCTAGGGCTTGATGGTGACACCATTCATATGCTGGTACAAAGAAAAATAAATGTGCTATCATACTAGTAATAATAAACTTTATTCTGGTCACTTTTTAATGAGGGCTAGATTGTGAATAGCCTTAACATCAAAACACAGGGGAATAATGGAAACTAAGGACTGTCCTGTCCCTTCCTTCCCACTATTTGCATGGCAGCATTAGGGCTACCTGGATCTTAATCCCAAGTGCTGGGGGAAATTCAGGGGCTGCACACTGCCAGATACTCCCTGCAGGGAGTAAGTGGACGGGGTGCATTGTGATAATTGGGCCTACAAATTTACCCTATTTCTGAGCTCAACTGTGCAAAGTATAAAGCAACAGAGGGTCCTGTGGCACCTTTAAGACTAACAGAAGTATTGGGAGCATAAGCTTTCGTGGGTAAGAACCTCACTTCATCAGATGCAAGTAATGGAAATTTCCAG